>NW_021632067.1:0-42061 GCF_004799145.2 Neltuma alba | reverse complement strand
GTATTGTGATCCGTAGCCTATAAAGGGCATGAGACGGAAGTTCAAAGAGGGACTGTCATGCTCCGAGCTTTCTGGCAACTCTCTTTCTTCATCTGGTGTTCTACCTTACTGAGTTCTTCTACCTTTCGCTGTTCTGCTCACCCTGTTCTTACAGAAGAATCCATTTAATCCTGGGGAGTGCTGCTTCTTGCTTTGCTGGTAGTTGCAGAATAGCTCTTAAAGACAGTGTTTGTAAGACACGACTCAAATTTCTGTCAATAGGGTTTGCCTAGTATTATAGAGGAGGTGGAAGATCTACTGGATCTTGGAGAATTTTGGTGCTGTCGCCAACAATCTTAAGAGCTATTGCATCAATTATTTTTCTTATTCATAGGCAGTAAGTTATCCAATAGGATCCTCTAAGCTTTGTCCTAATTTGATTTGATAGTTTTATTCAAACAAGCATTTTCTTTTGATATGATGGGAAGTTTGAGTTATTCTCATATTTGTTGTTTGTGCCTCATTTTAGGATATTGTTTGAGACCCCATGATAGAGAAATTGGTTGAAATAAGCTGCTCCTCATCTTTGTGGCAGAATTGAGATGATAAGGATGAACCTCTGGTAATTATAGAGGCCAGGGATGATATGAGGATTGAGTTTTGACTCACATACCAATCTCCAATTTCATTTGGTTGGTGAGTACGAGGAGATGAGAAAAGTGGACGTTGGTGGGTGTAAACACAAAGAAATAAAAGAAATGTCGCAGGTTTGATGACATTGGAGTATGGGTTCATGTTATACATGGTGAGAGTATAGTAAAACGAGATTGCTCAAGCTGGGTCTGTGACTGTCACGGAAAAATGCCTAGTTTTCCCTCCTACCGACTCATCTTAATCTTTTGGGGACCACACTTTTCCACATGTGAATCTTGCTTTGAGAATGTGTCAGATCCTTTCTAACGTATAGATTGGTGATCACTTAACAGGTGCGTCTCTATCTTAATGATTACGTTTATAACCATGAACGTTTAGATATATGCTTAAGTGATATGAGATATTCATCATGGTTAGTAGATATTATCATAAATATTGCGGTGGTTTCGTAGCACAGATGGCTAAATAGGTCTTGAGACTGTTTTTACCTAAATTATCTTTGATGTGATAATAGTTGGGTGTCAGAACAAAAGGTTGTCTGTGTATATCAAAATTTGGTAACATTAATAGCTTAGCAAAAGTGGACCATTGGACTAGTTTCAACAACGAATTTGAACCTATCTCAATGGAATTTATATGCTAGGTGCGGTAATCACAAAATGAAATTTTTATCTTTCCGACAAGGGGAAGAATTTTATTTCAAGGGAGACATAATTCGGTTGGATAAACAAGAATTTAAAGGGGTGACCGGCAATTTCACATAATACTGGGTCTTATGGGTTTCTTAATCTCATTGCTTAAATGCCACATGCATGATTGGGTTTTATGAAATTTGGTTTTGACTTTTAAGTTTATATATTATATTCCATGCGTTTTATGGATTTTAATATATTACTGTCCTTGTGATGGTCAACAGTTTAAAGTCTATTTAAATGTTGAAACGTTGAAGGAGCAATATCAGCTTTTCTTGATTTGGCGGTTTACAAATTTATTGTCATATATATTATGATTATAGCATATAAAAACAAACAAACAAAAAACTGTGAAGGTTTTAACGTTGTATGGATATATAAATTTCATTGATAACCTCCGTTATTATTAATGTTATACATCTCTTTCAATTCCTTTTAACATGCCAACGGTAATTTTCCTTGGGCATTTTCCTGAAAAATGCTCCATCAATGACAAGCCAGTTAATATACATCATGTGGGTGGACATATTTCCGATTATGAGCTTTTAATATTAAATCTATTAATTTGCGATTACCTTGTGGCATTATTTTTGTGAGTCATATATTTGAATGCTTCCTATGGTCTTCCGTTTAAATTGTTTGTGGAAGGATTGTAGTAGTACACATATATGAGTTAGTGGTATCAAATCTCCAACATTGCTTCACATACCATACTGAATACAAATGTGTATATTCAGCGCATGTATTGATTTATTTTAAAAGAGAATATAATCAGGTGGATGGTATGATTTGCATATTGACATGCAAACAGTCATATGTTTGTGTTGTGGATATTTTAACTTTAGAGCTTGTGACATCTTTGTGAAATCATAATGATATTTTTTTAATTCTAATTTATAATTAGAATGAGAGGAGATATTGGTGTGAGATTCTAATTTAATTAGAATTATTATTAATGAGGCATGGAAATAAATTTCATATAAAAATGAAATATTTGAAAGTGTGGGGTGCCTAAAATGTGAGGTATCTTTTTAAAAAAAAAAAGTGGAGGTTTTGTTATTTGCTATTGAGAGCAAATTTTATGAATTATCAAATTTTTCTATGTTGTTAAAACAGGCACTATATGGGTGTGAAAATTTAGTCATTTATCTAGTACAGAGATAAATGTGCCTTAATTTTTATAATATCATTATTTGTGGATAAATAATTTATCTTGATATAAATATGTATGAGTATGCACAACTATTGTGAATATTGAATGTGGATATAAAATATTATCTATAATGTTTTGTTGCTTCAAAATTTAATATGAAAGCATGGGTGAAAGTGGTTGTAAGTGTTGAAATCTTAAAGGAATGAGATTTTGAGAGAAATAGTCTTAAAAGCTAGGTTTTTAAGAACCAATATTCGAATATTGCTTATGATACTAACACCTTGTTTGAGGGAGTTGTGCAACTCAATTTGTGTATGCACAAATTTTTGAGAATTTGTTGCATTAAATTAACTTTGTGATGTAGCTTTTGATGAACACATATTTAAATATGGAGTCCTATGAGGGAAAAGAAATACTTGAGGGATATCATAAATTTTAGTGTCATGTACAGTGGATTCCCGTGGTATAGAGATACATGGATGTTAACTGAATTTCAATTTATATGAGATTCACTAGTGATCATTCACCTTTATTGGTGATCAGAGGCTAAGATGCTGAAAATTTCTTAGTGGATGTTTTAGTGTAAAACCGACACTTGTCGATGAGTTGTGATAGCTAAATAGCAATAACCATTGTAGAGAGAACAATGGTGCAAGTGGAAATCACTTGAGATACAATGTGAATAAGCATGCTTAAAAATTACGGAGGTATCTTAACCAATTTTATGAGGTCAAAGTGGACCTAGCGGATCTGTTAATAACCCTAGGAAGAAACAAATTAGTCGAGGGGAATGGGACTAAATCCACTTGAAATTGACAGCGATGGCAACCCAACCTTTGTGATTGGTGATCCCATGAAGAAGGCTCAATGGGTAAGAACAAGTCGTTTGTCAGTTCTGCTAGCACTAAAATAAAATATTGGTCCCTTCCTATGGCATGAGAAAGTGCTAGAATGCATTTTGGTGAGGCTGAGCGAAAGCTCTTAATGATTTTATAATCCTATGGGATGATGTGCTCATTGCAAGTACATTTAATGAAATAACCTCTACGAATATGGAGTGGGGTCGCTCTTATGAGATCGTGGCAAAATCTCTAAAGCATTTGTTATGCACCAGGCATGTGCATGGTCGTCTTAACGCGCAAAAACACCATTAACAGCGAAAATGTGGGGGTATAATCTGACTAATAATGCCTCTAGTATACACCTAAGAGGTGTTGGTTTTAAGCTCATAGGACCACCAACATCTCTGTGTACTAAGTGTTAAGGACCACTAGATACAATGGTTATACTCATGTGTGTAACTCAACTAAAGGTACTTCCTTTGACGCATGTGGGGGATTGTTGTAAATATTATGTATGGGTGTGTCAAAGGAATAGTCCTACATTGCTTGGGATTGTGAGGGTCCAAGTAATAAGTGGTCTTGGGCTCCCAAATAGGCCAAGAGGAGGAGTGGACTTACATGCACAATGGGCCACCAAAGACAAATCCGGCAATTTCCCCTCACCCCCTTGTGCGTGAGTCAACTGCGGTACTGGGTACTTTATTGGAAATATCTATCTAAATTTTAATTATAATTATGCCTCTTCAATGTTCGTAACCGAAGATTTTATTCTTCTTAAATAGTCATTAAACAAGTTAATTACTACTTGAAACCGCTCATTTAATTATGAGTTAATTATCATTAAGCGTGTTTAAGTGTGCCCAATGGTATTGTGATCTGTAGCCTATAAAAGGGGCATGAGACGAAAGTTCAAAGAGGGACTGTCGTGCTCCGAGCTTTCTGGCAACTCTCTTCCCTCATCTGGTGTTCTGCCTTACTGAGTTCTTCTACCTTTCGCTGTTCTGCTCACCCTGTTCTTACAAGAAGAATCCGTTTAATACTGGGGAGTGCTGCTTCTTGCTTTGCCGGTAGTTGCAAAATAGCTCTTAAGGACAGTGTCTGTAAGACACGACTCGGATTTACTGTTTCTCTGCAGGTGTTGCTATCAATAGGGTTTGCCTAGCATTATAGAGGAGGTGGAAGATTTGCTAGATCTTGGAGAATTTCAGGGCTGCCGCCAACAATAACAAGTATTAAAAAACTATTCATATTAACATAAGTTTTAATAGAAATTGGTATTAGTTCAACAATTTTTTTTTTGGCCAGCGCATCTCACACACACTAATTATTTACGCTAATTAGATTTTTTTTTAGCTGAATTTACACTAATTAGATGAATTATGGATCTTACGTTCAACTTTACCATCCACACACTAATTTTCCAAGTAACTTTGGGCATATGGACTTTTCCCAATAAAAAAATTAATACTGATAAAAATTTAAAATTCTGCTAGGCCGTTGCTAATAATAAAAATTACACATGACAAGATTTGATTGAAAAACATTAAACCTAATAGACATAAGTAAATCAACTTAAGGTCACCATATGTAAACACTAATGAAAACACTAGTGAAGAACTTTAAAAATTACTCATGACAAGATTTGATTGGAAAAATATATCATTCAGAAAATTGCAATTAGACATATAATTAGTTACAAAAAGGTTACGCGTTTTAGCAGAATTTGGAATTATTTCAACAATTTCATACAAGTCTATAATAAGGAATTACAAGTCTAAATTAGGAAATTACAAGTATGAAATAGGAAATTATAAATTTACAATAGGAAATTACAAGTATGAAATAAAAAATCATAAGTTGGCAATAGAAAATAACAAGTTTAAAATATAAAATTATAATTATGCAATAGGAAATAATAAGTCTGAAATAGAAAGTTACAAGTCTACAATAGAAAATTACAAATTTACAATAGAAAATTACAAGTCTGAAATAAAAATAAAAAATTTGAAATAAGGAATTATAGTTTTAAAATAGGGAAATACAAATATGCAATAGGGAATAATAAGTCTAAAATAAGAAATTACAAATCTTAAATAAGGAATTAGAAGTCTGTAATGAAAAATAACAAGTCTGAAAAGAAAATTAGAAATCAAAATTATAAATATGAAATAAAAATTTACATATCACCCTTAGTTAGACCTTTTGTTTGTTATATCTACAGGCCCATGGAACCAAATGGTTTGATTGCTGTTAGTATTTTCCCCTTCTCAGAAGGAGCCCTCTCTTTCTGTTAAGTTTTAAGCATTCCGGGGGGGACTGCCATTTATTTTGCTGTAATTTCTATATTATTTTTATTTCATTTGCCGCCTAAAAAATCCCAATATGATGTTGGTATCACATGTCCTAAATTGGCAGCGTTAGAGAGATTATGTGGCGATTTCATCTCACGTCCACCATACCAAACTCACCGCCTCCTTTTATTACACACACACACAAATATAATTAGGGGAAATTACAATCAAATTCCACAAAAGAGAATAATTACCAAAGGTTCCAATAACAACCTCAACGGCCTATAATGACAAGTCCTATAATGAGAATGACAACCTATGAGACTTGTTTTTAAATTATTTTTCTTGTTTGGAACCTCATTGTAATTCTCCCATATAATTATGCATGTGTGTATATATTAACACCGAACTCATCACTCTCCAACTCTTACTTTCATTTCTTGGCTATGAGAAATAGCTTCACAAAAACTTGTTCAAAGTCCAAACAATTAGAAAGGGATTCGTAATGGGAAAAACAGAAGAATCCACGCCACAAGAACACGTTGGGTATTTATATGGAGGAGGACGTGAATCACTCTCATCAGCATTGCCATCGCACCATCCTATAAAATATCTACATTTCTTCCCCTGAAAGAAGCCAATTCCAAACTCAGTAAATAATGGGGGAAAACTCACCAGCTTTGTTGACATCTAACGGTTATCATCACCAACTGAAAGGGGAAAAGCTTTGAGATTTATAACATACTCTTTTGATGAGGCTGACGTAGTAGCTTTTCCCATGATCATAATGACAAAAAATCTTTGGAATGTCAAAATTTTCACTAGTGGCCTCACTACCCAAAAAAAAAAAAAATCTAAAAGCCGCAGCGGTTTTTTTTTTTGTTTTTTTGTAGCGGTTACCTTAAATCACTACAAAATAGAGATATTGTGGTGGTTTTACACAAAACCGCTGCAAATCTCCATCGGTTTACCCAGCTTTTGTCACATCCCAAATATTTTCATCTAGCAATAAAGGATAAAAAATTAGGATGAGGGTCAATGTAGGAACTAGATGGGGAGATGAAACAACTTTTGATATGAAACCCCGAAAAGATCCGCGCGGGCATTTCCGTAATTATCAGTCTAGGAAAAGCAAAACGGAAAAATTTGAGAAAAATTCTAGACAATTTCCCGAAAAATGGGAAAAATGTAGAGTAGAGGTTTGGAAAGTTGGTTAAGGCCAGAAAGGTGGGAATTCGGTGAAAATGAATTATTACGGAATTTCCCGTAAACAGAGGTTTTTGGAGAAATTATTGGGGAAATGAAGGAAAATAATTATTTTAATGAGTTAGAGGCCTCAATAAATTTGGGATATTGATGGATAAATCATCTAAATATTTATTTGGATTTATAAAATTGATTTTAGGCCTTGAAAACTCAAGAATTAATTTTAGAGAATTTATTTTCCCTTAGATTTACTGATAAAGGCCTAATCAGAGAAAATTCAAAATAAATACCTAAAATAAAAATTTTCAAATCATATTCTCAAGGTGAATTAGATGGGGAAAAAATTAGGATGAGGGTCAATGTAGGAACTAGATGGGGAGATGAAACAACTTTTGATATGAAACCCCGAAAAGATCCGCGCGGGCATTTCCGTAATTATCAGTCTAGGAAAAGCAAAACGGAAAAATTTGAGAAAAATTCTAGACAATTTCCCGAAAAATGGGAAAAATGTAGAGTAGAGGTTTTGGAAAGTTGGTTAAGGCCAGAAAGGTGGAAATTCGGTGAAAATGAATTATTACGGAATTTCCCGTAAACAGAGGTTTTTGGAGAAATTATTGGGGAAATGAAGGAAAATAATTATTTTAATGAGTTAGAGGCCTCAATAAATTTGGGATATTGATGGATAAATCATCTAAATATTTATTTGGATTTATAAAATTGATTTTAGGCCTTGAAAACTCAAGAATTAATTTTAGAGAATTTATTTTCCCTTAGATTTACTGATAAAGGCCTAATCAGAGAAAATTCAAAATAAATACCTAAAGATGGAAAAAAATTCTAAAAATTTTCAAATCATATTCTCATATTAAAAGGTGAATTATCATTGAGAGAAATGAATTTTGAAGCTCTGAAAAAATTATGGAATGTTACTAGTGAATAGTAACGGATAAAGTTTCTAATTGGTTTGGGATAGTGATTTGGTTTGTGGACCATCTTTTTGGACTAACCCAAACCATTTTTGGGGCCCACATTGAGCCCAATAAGGGCCCAATTTCATGCAAAATCTGGAGGCTTCAATTAATTAAAGAAAAATGCAAAAATTAAGAGATATTTGTTTGGAGAAATCTAGCAAATGTACACATGTTCAAATCTGATCAATCCCCACACTTGATGGCTGCCAACACACCTCCTTATCTGTCATTTGGGTGTGCCTAGTTAGGGGGGGAAGTAGCAGAATTTTTTGGTCTATAAATACCCCTTGAAAATACAAAGAAAATGTTAGAAAATTAGAAAAAATAAGGAGAAACTCTGTCACTGTTCATCCAGCCCTGTTGCATGAAATTCTTGAGGAATTTTTAGGGAGGAAATCATCCAACTTACTTCAAGAAAACACTAGGGTATGTCTAAGCATCACTATCCCTAAGTTTTACATTGATTAAACAAGGATTTTCGCTTGGGAAAATGCTGAAAAATTCTGAGAAATTTGGTTGAAATGTGTGATGCTTAGGGAGGAATAGAAACCTTAAAAATCAATTGGAATAAGGAAGATTAAGTGGTGTATGGATTGATTTTTGGATGAAATCAAAGTTAGGGTTTAAGGGGAGCTTTTTCGTCCAGCACTGTTCATGTAGGAGTTGATTGATTTTGCTTGATTTGATAATTCCAATGGCTTTAAAACATGTTTTTGCATAGGGATATGATGTTGGAAAGTGTTTAAAATCATTGGAATCAAAAATAGAATTTTTGAAAAATTAAGGACCCCTATTCGGCCAAACCAAGTTCATGGAGAAGGAGTTTGAATTTCAAAAATATGATTGTACCATTGGATTCCTCATGAAAAATTTTGTAGAATTGAGTCATGAGATGGTTGATTCTAAAGAAGGAATCAATTTGTTAAAAATCAAAGGAAAAGGGGGAAAATTGTTGAGTTAATGTTTAAATATTGGAACTAAGTTGTTTTGTGATTAATATGGCCTATGATTATGCTTGGTTTAATAGGCAATAAGAGGAGGAATTAAGGAGAAGCATTGCTCCTTGGAGGAATTAAGTGGACAAGTTTTGCAAAGGTAGCTTTGAATTATAATTTGATTGTTTATCTTGCTTGTTTGTTGTGATTGTTGTTACTTGGATTGGAGGAACTTTGTGGTGAAATTGATTGTTTGATTGACGTTGGTTATGCTTTGGTCAAATGCTTTGTGGTATGTTAATGTGGATAATATGATGTTCCTCTCCTTGCATGAAATTTGGTATGAATTCCTATGAATTGGGAATGGTTTGGATTGCATGACATTTCACAATTAAATTTACATTGATTTGCATGACAATTATAATTCATATGCTACTAAGATTTCTTTGAAATCTCATTCCTCCTATGTTATTTTATGCCCTAATTAGGAAGTGGACCAAGCATGAATCAAGGGAAGGAATAGGCTTTGGCATGAAATGGCTTTATGAATATTATGTTATGTTAGAAACTTTTGCAATGTATAATGAACCTTACATGGATTTTATAACAAGTTATGGATGACATTTTGATGTAAATTATATTGTTATCCCATGTTCCAATGTTGGAATTATGCTTGATGCATTGTGAAAAGGATGTGGTTGAAGGAAAAAGGGGAAATAAACCAAGAAAATGGTAATTAGGGGATGAAAATTCCCTAAAAAGTGCCAAATTTGTAACACATAAAATAATAACCAATTGTTGAAGTTTGGACATGAAATTGTACAGACAAATAGATCTCATTCTTAGCCTTAAAACAAGTGGTAATTCATGAAATTTGGAGTTATGTGCTAAGAGTTATACCCTTCCAAAGTTGGGTAAAATTGACAAATTTACTGGAATTATTCTGGATGGAAATGGACCTAATGATTATTTTTACTCCATAGAACTCTTATCCAGAGTCGTGTGAAAATTGGAACCACTTCGTTTTGATTTTTCTGGATTTAGTTATGAATTTTTAAAATTGACCTGTTTTTGAATGAATAGTGTACGGACAGGATGGATTGTAAATTCCTGAATTTCAAATTTTTTATCCAGAAATATTACGAAATGACTTATATTAGTTCTAATTGATGTATAATGGGTTATAAAGATAGGTGTGACAACTTTCACTTTGTGTCACACATTGTAGCAGTTTTTGGCTCAAATAATCACTACAAATTTGGTGCCAGCTTCCCGCCACATGGCGGGAGACTGGAGCTACAATTGTAGCGGTTTATTAGTTGTGGTTTGGTAATAATATTCATAACAAATTGTTTGTTGTAGTTTCTTTGTAGCAGTTGCTCAATAGGCAAAAGATGAACTGTTTTATGTTTATAGCGGTTTTGTAAAAAACGAAACAAATGTTAAAAATTTGTAGTGGTTATAGATTAACCGCTACAAATTTGTAGCGGTTTTCTAATCAACTGTGACAAGTGTTGAGTTATTCAACGTAGACATGACATATGTCATAATTTTGTAGCGGTTTGTCGGCAAACCACTACGAATATCAACATTCGTAGCGCTTTTTACAAAACTGCTACAAAATTCTGGCATCTATATAAGCGCTCCCCCCTGTTTCACTTTTGGCGAGTGTGTGTAGAGAGGTTCTACTGAAATTTTTCCTGAATCCCATTGTAGCTCTAGATCCAATTCCAGCTACCTAGGTGCTAATATATGTTCATCTATTATTTAATTTGTTTAATAGTTATAGCATTTAAATATTTAATTAGTATTGTATTAATTTAATATTTATTTTAGTTTGCTTATTTAATTGACATTGATATTGTTTGACTTCATGATTATATCTTGTATTGTTTTAAATTTTTGTAGTTTGCATGTTAGTTATAATTATTTAATAATAAAATCTATTTATTTAGTAATTAATTTAAATGACATTAGGAGTCATGTTATTTTAATTACAATTTTTTGTATTTTATTTAATTTGAGAAAATCTAATTTACTAGTTTTTTTAATTATTAATTACAATTTGGAAGATAATTATAAAATGTTTAGAATTTATTAAATTCATATTTAAACAGTTTTGTATTTTGTATTTTGTTTAATTAGTTATATGTGATTTAGATTTTTGAATTAGTTAATTGTGATGATTATATATCTTATTGTCTTCAATTTTTTTAGTTTGCATGTTATTTGTAATTGTTTAATGATAAAAAATTTTATTTAGTAATTAATTTTATTAGACATTAGGAGTGATATTATTTTAATTACATTTTGTAGTATTTTATTTAATTTTAGAAACTTGAAGTTGGTTTCTATTTTTAAATTTTTATTTATGGTTTCAAATGTAATTGTAAAATGTTTAGAATTTATTAAAGTCATGTTTAAAAAATTTTGTATTTTGTATTATTTAATTAATTATTTGTGGTTTAAATAGCATTGCTCGTCAACACGGTAAAAGATCCCATTGAGCCTACGAGACCCCCTGGCATCCTAAGCAATCTGGGCTGTCTGAGGAGCCGACAGAGGTGGATGAGGGGCCCATGATCAATGTGAAATATTATGAGATCGATGAGCATTTCGATCTCAACTCGAAGGGGGATGAGGGCAGATTCGAGGGTGATGTGGAGGGAGAGGTACGAGGCTTGGAGGAGGAGGAGGATGAGGACCAACAGCAACAGCAGTAGCAGAATCAGTCACGTCGACCTGGTAGATGGTTGAGTGATTGGGAGGTGGAGGTTGTGGGTAAGTGAAATAAGTTATTTAATATTAATATTTAAATATTATTGATATTATCTGATTATTAATTTAATTGTGCAAACCAAGCTGGCAATAGGTCCACGAGGAGACTGAACATAAAGGACATACGTTACATGCAGGATGCACGTATCACAGTTCCTCTGAATGAGCATAGTTAACCGATTAAGCTAGGAGGACATCTGTTCAACCAGTATCTAGCTTATCTAGGTAGGCAGTGCATGTTGTTTCCCATCTACGAGCCAAACTGGAAGAGGATGTCACAAAAGAACAAGAACAACGCTTGGGAGCTATTAAAGGTAATTAATTAGTATTTGAAATTTAGGATTAAATATTTTCCTTAAAATAGTTATAAGTTACATTATGAATTTGATTTCTTAATAATTAAATCATAATTTCATTATTTATTTGCAAAAAAAATTCATTGTCGGGGATAACATAAAGACATACACAGTGAAGAAGTTAAGGGAGGGCTAGAAGAACAAGAGCGGCCACTTGTACAATGAAAAGAAAGGTGACGGGATGAGACCCTTAAAGGAGATGTAGGCAGATGAGCCATATGGCGTCCCTGCCAACGACTAGGCATCATTTGTCTAGCTTAGGGCAACACCTGAGCAAAGGGTATAACTTTAATTTGTTGCATTATTGTTATGTTATTATCATACAAGTTAACTAAATTTGTTATATTTTTGTTGCAGTGTCTTTCTCAGAGAAACACCGTGAGCCGCAGCTATAAGGATACCCAGCATACAGCCGGTTCGAAGATATTTTCTATGACCTATAATGAGATTGTGAGTAATACTGCAAATTTAATCACATTATATGTATGGATACACATATATGTGAATTTAAATAATAGAAATGTTTTTATTTTATTTTATTATAAATTGACAGGGGAGGAAGATGCAGCTAGAGGAGGCACGAACGCCCACCTACTACGAGATGTGGTTGTAGCTCCATAGGCATAGGAATGACACTCCTATATCTGAACGGGCCGAGGAACTTGCTGTTAGTATTTAATTACAATTTTAATGTTCACATTTTATTGTTAATATTATGTTAATTTCATTTAAATTGATTAAATTGCTTTGGTAGAAGAGGATGACCTAGAGTGCTGTAGATGGACTGGATTCTTTGACAGACTGATTGTGCTCATGTTGTCACACAGAATTGGGATCTCCTTCAACTTAATTCTCAAATCTTGTAATTGCTATTTTAACCATAGAATCTGAACACAATAGCTTGCAGTGGTAACATATTCTAATTCTATAGAAGATATGGCCACTGTGTTTGTTTCTTGCTTGACCATGAAACCAGACAGCGTCCGAGGAATTGACACTATCCACTAGTGCTTTTTCTGTTTGTTTTGTAACCTCCATGGTCAGTATCCAAGTATCCATGAGATATTCTGCTCCTTTCTTTAGATACCATATTGCCAGGTTAGGTGTTCTGACAAGATATCTGATGATTCTCTTGACGGCTTCTTCGTAAGATTCCTTGGGAGCTGATTAATATCTAGCACACACCCCTACGCTGAACTGAATATTTGGTTTGCTTGTTGTGAGGTAGAGTAGTGAATCAATCATTCCTCTATACTTATTTTTTGATGATTTGTTTCCTCACAATCAATACCTTCTTCCTGATTATAGCCTTTTGCCACTAATCTGGCTTTGTTTATGATGATTTATGTAGATTTATTGAGCTTATTCTTGAATATTCATTTGGTGCCTATGACTGGATGGTCATTAGGTCAGGGTACCAAATCCCAAACTTGATTTCTCTCAAATTAGTTCAGCTCTTCCTGTATTGCTACTATCCAGAATTCATTAGATAGAGCTTCGTCAACACTAGTTGGTTCAATATTTGAGATAAATGCAGAGAAACACACTTCATTTTCTCTGGATTTTGACCCCTTCATTGACTTCACTAATGACTTGTTCTAGAGGGTGGTTTTTGTTATGCCTCCAAGCCTTAGGTTAATCTAGATTATCTTGAGAAAATGTTTCAATTAGATCATCTTTATTTTCAATGTTTTCTGCAGAAGGCATTTTGTTGGAAGACTTGTTTAGACTCAGTTTTTCAAAACTTTGAACAATCTCAGCATCATCATCTAGAGGTTTTGAAAGTGACTTAGTTTCAGCAAACACAACATGAATTGATTCTTTAATAGTAAAAGTTCTCTTATTAAAGACTCTATAAGCTTTACTACAGTTAGGGTAACCCAGAAATAAACCTTCATCAGCTTTAGGATTGAACTTACCAAGATTTTCTTTGTTGTTGTTGTGGATGTAGCATTTGCTTCTGAAGATCTTTAGATGTGCTAGATTCTGTTTTCTTCCTTTGCATAGCTCGTATGGTGTCTTCCCGATTAGTGTTCTAATATATGATCTGTTGGAGATATAGCATGCCGTAATCATGGCTTCTACCCAGAACACTTAAGCTATTCCTTTTTCTCTCAGTATTGCTCTGGCCATCTCCATGATCACTCTGTTCTTTCTTTCCACAACTCCATTTTGTTGAGGTGTTCTTGGTACTGAGAAGTTGTGGTCGATCCTGTGTTTGTCATAGTAGTTAGGAAACTTATTGTTTTCAAATTCTCCTCCATGATTAGTCCTGATTAATACAATAGAAATACCTTTCTCATTTTAAACCTTTTTAGCAAAAACAATGAATGCACTAAATGTCTCATCTTTAGAGGAAAGAAATAGAGTCCAGGTAAATCTTGAATAGTCATCAACTATCACAAGAGTACATAAGTTTCCACTGAAACTTTTGACTCTTGATAAACCAACCAAATTCATATAAAACATTCGCAGTGGTCTCTCAATTGAGACTATCTTCTTTGATTTAAATGAGGACTTTGTTTGTTTACCCTTCTGACAAGCATCACAGATAATGTTAGCTTCAAACTGGATTTTAGGTAAACCAATAACTAAATCCCTTTTTATTAATTTTGAAAGCTGATTCATATTAACATAAGCAAGACATTTATGTCAAAGCTAACTTTCTTTATTTTTACTAATAAAGCAATTTTCAGAAAGCTTAGAGTCAATTTGAATAGTATAACAGTTATGTCCCTTAGAGCTCAGAGCTTCACATTTAGTTCCTCTTTCTTGAGTAGTAGGTCATCTTTCCTAATGATCAGGCATTCTTCTAAATCAAAAATCACCCAGTTGTTCTTGTCAGTACTTTGACTGACATTGAGCAGGTTGTGGCACGGACCTTCAATGTAGTACATGTCTTCAACTTTCATCTCTTTATCACTTCTTACTTCTCTAATTCCTGCTATTTTTCCTGATTGATTTCCATCGAAGCTCACTTTACCACCTTTTTTGGGTTTGACTGTTGAGAATTTGTCACTGTCACATGTCATGTGTCTAGAGCATCCACTGTTAATATACTATTTGTTTGTTTTGGATGCTTTGAGACATGCCTTCACTAAAAAAAAAAAAATCATGTTTTAGGTACCCATACCTTCTTGGGTCCTTTCTGGTTAGTCTGGTTTGTCCGAGGTATATAAGTACCTTTGGGTACCCATTTTAATGTCCTGTGGGTTCCTTTCTTCTTGTGATGACAAGAAGAGGTTGTATGACCCTTACGGTTGTAGTAGGAACAAAGTGCAAACAGATTAGAAGAATGAACAGAGTTTCTAAAGAATGTCAGATATGATCGTTTACCATTTTCTTCTTTCCTTTTCTTTTATCCTAAGTAGGATCATATCCTATTCCATATTTGTCCATTGTGCACCGTTGAGCTCCTAGTATCACTTTGAGCATTTCACTGTCCTTTGTGAACTTCTCCAAAGTTATTGTGAGCTCCTTGGTTTTCTTCTTGTTCTACTCACATTCTATGCAGATTCATGTAGTTTCTTTTGCTTCACTTGTTCTTCTAGACTCTTTATCTTCTTTTTAGAGCTTACCAACTCCTTAGCTATTCTTACTGATTTAGAATATAAACCATTGTATTCAGATTGTATATCATCATAGGAAGGTTTAGAAATGATTACCTCATCGGTCCCTGAATCTTCATCTTCTTGTGCCACAAGACAAATGTTGGCCATTTCCTTATCGTCACTATCATCTTCTTCAGATGAGCTATCTCCCCAGATTGAAGTGATAAAGGCCTTCTTCTTTTTGAATTTCTCTTTCTTTTTATCTTTGTCTTTTAACTTGGACAGTTGTGGACAATCTACTTTGATATGTCTCGGCTTCTTGCATTTGAAGCATATTATTGAATCTTTTGTCTCCATTTGAGATGTGGAGGCCTTATGATGTTTTGATTGGAACCTTCTTCTGGCTTTGTTCTTATAGAACTTCTTGAATCCCCTGATTATGACGCCCATTTCCTCATCCTCCAAATCCTCTTTGTCATCATCTTCACTTTCTTAAGCTTTGAAAGCAATGCCTTTATGATTCTTCTTATACATCTCCTTCTTGTACTTCTGCTTGCTCTTGTACTCTGCTGGGCTTCCAAACAGTGCAGCAATTGAGCCTATTGATTCTCCTTTAGTTTCCTCAATGGCTATCACTTTCAGTTCCCACTCCTTGGTGAGTCTGCTTAATATTTTCCTCACTTAATCCTCTTAACTATACTTTTTACCCAGGGTAGTGAGTGATAAGTCTCATTATTTGCATACATTTCTAGCTCTAAACTCATGCTTTTGCCATCGATATTTGCATACTTTGTGCATAATTAGCTTCCATTGTGCATAAGAGTTGGTGAGAGGAATTGTGAGGTTTTGCATGTGTTTTTACATATTTTTATATGATTTTATATGTGTGTACTTTTGATCCTTGCTTTGGTGTGAATTTCAATTCTGTCTGAGGCGCCACAGCGGATTTAGGAAGGCGCCACGGCGGATTTCCAAGGGGACTCTCGGTAAAAGGCGCCGCGGCGGATAGAAGGAGGCGCCACGGCGGATTGGCATTTACATGTAGCTCAGATTCAATAATCCAAACGACACCGTATTGGTAATCCGCCGCGGCGGATTGACGGAGGCGCCGCGGCGGATGACGCATATCAGCAATTTGAACCAGAAACGATCGAACAACGCGGGAGGAGGAAATTGGATGACCCGGATCATGGAGCTCCATCCTAAAAGGCGCGGATCCTAGCCAGATGAAGGGAGTTAGTTACAAAATGGAAAGAAGGAGATTCGGAGGAGATTACCATTCTTCTCCCATACACTCTCTCTCCATCTCATCCGCATCTCACCATCATCTCCTCTTCTTCCGTGAAGGTTTTGCCATGGTGATTTTGGAGCGTCTCAGTGTAGTTCTCCTTACAGCTATGAGCAGCTAAGCGTCCGTGTTCTTCCTGGAAATGAAGCAAAGCCTGAGTCCCTGATTCGATTAAAGGGAGTTTATTCTAGATTCTTAGCTCTAGTCTGAATCTATAGATTGATTGAGCGAGTTGTTCAATTCAAGTTGTAGTTCAGGATTTGATTTTGATTTACTTCTTCACTGGAGTTGTTGAATCTGATTAGGATTAGTAGAATGATATTTCATTTACAAGATCAAGTTGAGATTGTTCCTTCTGATTCCTTAGTCGTATTGCATTGTGGTTTCTGGACAAGTTGTTTCAGTTCTCATAATCAATTCAACATATTTTTAAGACAATACACGGTTGTGATTGTCACAGGAGGATTGATTTATCATTTTATTTTTTCTAAACCAAACGATTCTAGCCTTGTTGTTGATTCATACGAGTTGTAGTCTTGACAGTGAGGAAGCCCAGCGAGTTGTTGGCCAAGTCTTGATTTGGTTGTTATAAGTGGACTAGGAAGGTAGAGCACATTTCCAGGAGAACACTTCACTCATATCTGATATTCTATCACTCATTCACTTCACAATTTCTCACTTAGATAAACCAAAAGATACAAACATTTACATTCTACATTTGCAAAGCCAGAAAATCAATATAAATAACTAGATCACTTCCACTGTTAATAATTTGTGAAGGCATTTAATTGACAAAACTCTTGAACAACAAGCCTCCTTGAGAAGAATGACCTAGGGTTGAGCCACTGCACTTCCAAGCTTAATTCTAGTATTTTTGAGAGCCCCTAACGACAAGGCTTCATCAAATGGCGCCGTTGCCGGGGAGGCACGGTTGCTCAAGGTTTTAGTTGGTTAAGTGTCAGTTTAATTTGTTTTACAGTGTTTTGTTGCTTGAATTCTAGCCTATAGACTGTCCTGTTTTTGATTCTTGTGATTACATTTTGTGGTCTCATAGCTTTGATATGTGAGTATTCTTGTCCCAAAAATTCAGCTGGATCATGGTTTAATCTTTGTATTTTAGTGTTCTTGTATTTCTGCATGTGATTCAGAGTGTTTTCTACTGGTTTTCGAGCTTTCTGTCCAAAGCGCTGCGGCACATTTCACAATCAGCCGCAGCACATTGCCATTCTGCGTTTTATAGCTCTCTGTCTCAGAGGCCGCGGCGCCTCAAGCTAAAGGCCGCGGCGCCTGAGTCTTTCTCATGTTTTCTTGATTGGTTTTGTTTGTTTTGATTGGTTTTAGTGCTTTGTTTAATTGAGTCATGGATTACTGTTGGAAGGATGAAAGATTTGATTCCTATTATTCTAGACCTAATGATGATTTCCCATATTATGCCCCAATGTATAGGAATTCTCAAGAGGGATATGGGTGTGCACCGAGCTATTCTCATCTACAACATGGAAATTTGTACCCAACATCTCAAACACCATTGTGTTGCTATTGCAATTCACCGTGGCATAATAGATGGAATTGCTCTAGTAAGAATCCTCATGGAAATCCTGATTGGATGAATCAGCCCTACTGTGAGTCAAGTCATCAAAATTCTACATGGAGGGAGGAATTTCATCAAACCCCTATTCAAGCTCAGTGGCAGGATATTAAGTCATCGAAGAAAGATACAGTGGCCCAATTATTTGAAAGGTTGGAAGCTATTGCTGCTAGAGTAGATGCTAATACAGATGGATTATCATCTAAAGTGCCTTATGGAAATGACAAGTCAGCAAGATATGAAGACTACTCCCCGGTTAATTTGGAGAATGCTCCTTCTAGGAGTCAAGCCAACTTTGAGGCTGCTACATATGGTGGAAACAACATGACTCCATGCTCAAAGGCTACCTCTAATGCATCCACACAAGCTAAGGTAGTAGAAAAAGTTAAGTTTCAAGCTCCTAAAGAATCTTCTCTTACCATAGCCCCCCAACAACCTCCAGAACCAAATTGTGAGCTTCACACCAGTGGAATTGAATCTCTTCTTTCAATTCAAAACCATGGTGATCGCATATATGCTTTGAGGGAAGCAAGTAATCAATTAGAGGAGAGACATGAAAGACTACTCAATGATGCTATGAAGTGTGGGAAATTAAAAGAGAAATTAGAAGAGCTGAATGAAATTGTTGAATTGTCAAACAGACTCATAATGCATATATTTTGGGAGAAATCAAATGGTGAAGAGGGTGAACCATGGTTTAAAGCTCAATATTTGGATGATGAGCAAGAAATTCAAGCTACTGTTGAATCAGAAAGTGAGGCATCCTCTCAAGAATCTGAAGATACTTTAGGACAAGAAATGAGTAGTCCGGCACCTCAAAGTAGAGACTTTGATACTCCATCACTGCAATGCTGTGATAGCTTTTGTGAAGATTTTGGAATTGAAATACACCCAGGAAGTGATACACATGTTACATCACAAATTGACAATGGGGGTAGTCATAGTACTTTAAGTACTGCTACTAATTGTGATAAGCCTGAGACTGAAGTAGCTAAGGAAGAAATTCCTAAGCAACCAAGAAGGATCAAGCTATTTGGGTTTAAGACAAGGAAAAGAAAGCACAGACTTAAGAGGTTAAAGAAAAAGCCGCTGCATGTCATGCCAACAATCCAAGAAATTGAAGAGGAAGAGAAAACCCTATCTCTTAAGGTTGCTCCTACTTCTATTCCTTTTTCTTGTGAAACTATTGTTGATGATATTCCTTGTGTTATTGATATTAATGGAAATACTTTAGAGCCTGATGTAATTGAACCCAATCCTCTTGAGCATGAAGATGATGTCTCTCTTGTTTCTTGTCAAGCTTTGAATGAAAATGTTTCAAGTCACTTGTGTGTTGGACAGTATGACAAGCATAAATATGTTGAGAGCAGTGAACCTTTTTTGAGCCTGAATTTAGGAAATCAATGTCATGATGTTAATGAACATGTTGATTGCATGATTCCTATTTCTTTTGGTGTTAAAGTAGATGATATTGATATGTGTAGTGCTAATGAAGGTTCTGACTCCCTGATTAATGGCCTTTCACGTGCACAAGAGTCATTAAATGAATTGGAATTATCTGATAAAATTGAATTTGATGATGAATTCACCAACCTCTCTTATTTCCACCCTCCTTCTTGTTTTTGTGCATGTAAAGGTGACGTGCCATGTCTCATTTGTAAGGAAATTGATTGCTGGCTTTCCACTTCACATGACTTTGATTCATCATTTAATTCAATTCAAGATGATATTTCTCTTGTTTCACTTGATAATGGCCTTGGGAAAGGTGTTTTGCTGGATCGTGCAGGTGCTGGATCATTAAGAGCAAAGGAAGGTGAAACTGGAACCAAAATCACATTACCACAAAATGTTGAATCCATGAAGGGTGTTATCAACAATGCTGTTACCATTATTAAGCCTTCTAATTCTACATTCCCTTTTGATTTCCAGGCTATATTTACTGTAATCAATGCTAAATCTGTTTTGGATGGTACAAATTGTATTCATGATTTTTTGCATCCTACATTGTCATGTGATCTTCCACCTGATATTGAGGGTTTGGAAATTCATGGTTCTAAATTGTATGATAATGAGCATGCCATATTCAGACTTGTGCACAATATAAAATTTGAAATTGATCACCACGGGTTTGCACATATTTTTGACAGCTTGGGTACTAAGAGAGGAGTTGTACAGAACCAAATTTTTATTGCTGTATATGCTCATTGTTTTTCACATGAAATACTCTCTTGTGATTTACCACCGGATTTAAGTATACTTGAGCATGAACATATTGAGTACTCTCCTTTTTGTGCAACCTCTTTTACTGGTACATATTTTGTGAATTTTATTGACTGTTTTGATAAATCTGATCATGCTTTCTTTTTGAAGGAACCGTACATTGTGAGACCTCTTCCTATTGACCCAGAACCACCAC
The DNA here is from genome assembly GCF_004799145.2 of Neltuma alba. Lineage (NCBI taxonomy): Eukaryota > Viridiplantae > Streptophyta > Magnoliopsida > Fabales > Fabaceae > Neltuma > Neltuma alba. The sequence goes on along the minus strand of NW_021632067.1, from coordinate 21,361 downwards.
CTAAGGTACTGGAGCTGAAAAATATCTTGGAAACTCATATGTTCATCATTAGAGATGCTACCTTCTCATTCAAGAGCCTGAAGCGCTTTAAACTATACGGTTGTCCCTTTCCTCCCTTTATCTTTTTGAGTTGCTTGTGAAATCATATCTTGGGCTGTTTGTTTAGAATAAGTGTGGGGGAGGGGGCTAACCCAGTAGAAAAAAATAGTAGTTAATTGTTCAGAATAATCTCCCTCTGTTTTGGTAATCCCATTTCCTGCCTCTTGCTATATATTTGATCTACATGGCTTACATCTTTAGTCTACTTGCATTAAGGACAATGCAAGAGGTAAGTGTGGGGGAAGAATGTGGTTGCTGCTGTCCTGTTTTGTTGAAACTCCCTTTTCCAAAAAAAAAAAAAACACTCTTTCCTTTACCACCTTTCCTTGCTTATCTTTTGTTCAGATTTGCATTGAGGGCAATGCAAGGATCAAGTGTGGGGGAGTGAATGCTGTGTTTTTGTGTGTTTTGTGTCTTTTGTAAAATCCTCAGTTTTTCAAAAAACTTTTTGAAGGTTTAAGCTTGTTTCAAGGGTTTAATGTTGCATCTATGATTAATTTTGATTTGGAAATTGATATCATGAAGTGAAATTTTCCAATACTTAGAGATTAAGCATGATGTGTTCTTTAGCTGAAGTGAATGAATATGGAAGACAAAGCCTAGTTGGAAGGATTCTTTGAGCCTTTATATTCATTTCTGGTGTGTGCATTCACTTATTTCTTATGTTCTCTAGAACTTGTCTTAGTTCTTAATCAAGACCACATGCAACATTAGTACTCTTGAACATGATTGAGGCATTCATTCATATTAGCTACTTAGACCAAATGGCCAACCCCTACATGATTTATCCCTTGTTACCCATTTGAGCCTTTTAGCTGAATTTTTCCATTCATTTCACTCTCATTTATAAAATCTCTTTCCTACAAGAATGCATATTTCATTTCATTAATTCCTTCTAGAATTCACTAGCATTTTGATGGATTCAATTGATGGATTGATATGAGGAGATGCATACTTGAGCTGGGGTGAAAAAAAAACAAAAGAAAAGAAAAAGAAAAGAAGAAACATGCGAATGAAAAAGAAAGAAAATAGGAAAGTTGAAAATACATGAAAAAGCAAGGAAAGGAAAAGAAAGTGGGAATAAAAGCACCTGTATAGCTTAAGAATTCAAGATCAAGGAATCAACCCTTAAATTGAACATTACTAATGCTATTGAATTCTACACATTGATTCACATATTATCTCCATCCTCATATGCATCCTTGTGCATTTCTTTCCATCCTTTACATTACAAGCCACAAAAGTCCTCTTGATTCTTGAGCACTTATGTATTTAGGTGGTGGAGAGGTAGAGCTATTACAAGCATATGGTAGAGCATTTGAACAAGTGAATTGAGTGAAAGAACCTTAAACATTCGTGAGTTGAGTGATATACTAATTCCCTTGTGTGGTCTTCTATATCTTATTCACTTAGATTAAAATTACATATCATTGCTTGATTTCTTTGCACTAGAATGTTCCATGGATGGATGTTGGTTGAAGAATCATTATTGGCTGTAGTTGTAACCTGAACTTTTGAGCTTGCTTATTCCTTTCTCTCATCCTTCTCTTTCACATTATGTTTAGACTTGATTTGCCCAGGAGTGCAAAAAGCTAAGTGTGGGGGAGTTGATAAGTCTCATTATTTGCATACATTTCTAGCCCTAAACTCATGCTTTTGCCATCGATATTTGCATACTTTGTGCATAATTAGCTTCCATTGTGCATAAGAGTTGGTGAGAGGAATTGTGAGGTTTTGCATGTGTTTTTACATATTTTTATATGATTTTATATGTGTGTACTTTTGATCCTTGCTTTGGTGTGAATTTCAATTCTGTCTGAGGCGCCACAGCGGATTTAGGAAGGCGCCACGGCGGATTTCCAAGGGGACTCTCGGTAAAAGGCGCCGCGGCGGATAGAAGGAGGCGCCACGGCGGATTGGCATTTACATGTAGCTCAGATTCAATAATCCAAACGACACCGTATTGGTAATCCGCCGCGGCGGATTGACGGAGGCGCCGCGGCGGATGACGCATATCAGCAATTTGAACCAGAAACGATCGAACAACGCGGGAGGAGGAAATTGGATGACCCGGATCATGGAGCTCCATCCTAAAAGGCGCGGATCCTAGCCAGATGAAGGGAGTTAGTTACAAAATGGAAAGAAGGAGATTCGGAGGAGATTACCATTCTTCTCCCATACACTCTCTCTCCATCTCATCCGCATCTCACCATCATCTCCTCTTCTTCCGTGAAGGTTTTGCCATGGTGATTTTGGAGCGTCTCAGTGTAGTTCTCCTTACAGCTATGAGCAGCTAAGCGTTCGTGTTCTTCCTGGAAATGAAGCAAAGCCTGAGTCCCTGATTCGATTAAAGGGAGTTTATTCTAGATTCTTAGCTCTAGTCTGAATCTATAGATTGATTGAGCGAGTTGTTCAATTCAAGTTATAGTTCAGGATTTGATTTTGATTTACTTCTTCACTGGAGTTGTTGAATCTGATTAGGATTAGTAGAATGATATTTCATTTACAAGATCAAGTTGAGATTGTTCCTTCTGATTCCTTAGTCGTATTGCATTGTGGTTTCTGGACAAGTTGTTTCAGTTCTCATAATCAATTCAACATATTTTTAAGACAATACACGGTTGTGATTGTCACAGGAGGATTGATTTATCATTTTATTTTTTCTAAACCAAACGATTCTAGCCTTGTTGTTGATTCATACGAGTTGTAGTCTTGACAGTGAGGAAGCCCAGCGAGTTGTTGGCCAAGTCTTGATTTGGTTGTTATAAGTGGACTAGGAAGGTAGAGCACATTTCCAGGAGAACACTTCACTCATATCTGATATTCTATCACTCATTCACTTCACAATTTCTCACTTAGATAAACCAAAAGATACAAACATTTACATTCTACATTTGCAAAGCCAGAAAATCAATATAAATAACTAGATCACTTCCACTGTTAATAATTTGTGAAGGCATTTAATTGACAAAACTCTTGAACAACAAGCCTCCTTGAGAAGAATGACCTAGGGTTGAGCCACTGCACTTCCAAGCTTAATTCTAGTATTTTTGAGAGCCCTTAACGACAAGGCTTCATCAGTGAGGTAGTTGATAAGGTGTGAGAATCTCACTTCCATATCTCGAATGCTTTCTCCATCTTTCATTCTGAACAATTCAAATTCTGTGATGAGAGTGTTGATTCTACTCTGTTTTACTCCAGTCGTTCCCTCTTAAGTAATCTTTAGTGCTTCCTATATCTCCTTTGTTGTTTCCAAGCTTGAAACTTGGAAGTATTCCTTTTGGCTCAATGCACAGGTTAGCATGTTGATTGCTGTTATTTAGCAGAACGAGCCTTTTATCTTCTTTGTCGAACTCCCTTGGGCTTTTGGGAACTTGTTGATTATCCACCATTTGTATTGGAACATAGTTCCCATGCTCTATCACGTCCTATAGGCCGTATTTTGTTGCTTTGATGAAAATCTTCATTCTCATCTTCCAGAATGTAAAATTTTCTCTATTGAAACCTGATAGTTTTGACATTGAGCATCCTTTGGGTAGTATCTATCTCCAAATCCTGCCATTGAATATCTCTTCAGACGGTTAAGTTTTTATCAAAGAGACCTGCTCTAATACCAAATGTTACTAGCAGTTTCACCCAAGAGGGGGTGAATTGGGTGATATACAAGAATTTAACTTAATGAAATAAATGAACAAATAAACAGTGGAGATAAGTTTGGAAGGGTTTCATTGAAGAAGAATGACAGAGGAGTTTATATTGGTTCAGTGCCAATCACTTGACCTATGTCTAGTCCTCAGAGCGTCTCTGAGGTTTCCACTAATTCTCCAAGATTGAATGGGCTCTTGGTGCCTCAGTACAATAATTGAGTCACTCTCAATCACTCCCTCTTACTACCCATAAGGTTACAACCCCTCAAAAGTCCATGCTCTTGAGTAACTCACAAATTTGAGTAAAAGAAATTTCAGACTCTCTCATAGAGTATATATTCTAAATGCTAAAGTTCAGTACAAAAAACAGAGTATTGAATGTAATGAGTAATTTCAATAGATGGTAGCTCAGCTTATTCAATACTTCATTCATTGCTCTTTGCCCTATTCGTAGTTGGAGACTTTTAAGTTTATGTTAGACACAAGAGCTTGTAGCCATTGGAATATCGCTTACGTGTATTCGGCAGTTACAATAGTTGTTCGTAATAAATGCTTCTGACACAGTAGGCTGTTGAACCTATAATATATCCATTGTGCTTCGTAACTTGCAGAAGTCTCTTTGCACAAGTATAAGTTTTCTTCTTTAAAACATATGAATAAATAATAGAAAAAGTAATGATTCTTGGAAATAATATAGGATATGAAAATGATAAGATCAGAGGATCAAATATACAAAGGATTAACATAATCAATTTGATCAATCAGTTGATCGAACATCTCTTGATCGATAAGGTCATCGATCAATGGAAAGAAAATAGACTTAAGAGATACATATATTTATCGAGTTCATTATGGATCATACATTGATAGAGCAAGTGATCAATAAATGATGAAGTAGAGATAAAGCATCTTTAGTCAAGAAATTGCTTTTGAGTTCTGTGCAAGGTTTTAAGTTGTATGTCTTCATTGCCTTTTTAAAGAGAATGATTTGATTATTAAAGGCTGAGAAAAGCTTAAAGATGAAATGAAAACATACTTTCTAAAAGAACATTGTGAAGAATCTTTGAAGAGATGAATGGATGCATTAATTGAATAGATGATCGATAATCACTTGATCAAATAGCTCATCAATAATCTAAATTAACGTGGAAAAATATTTTTGAACACAATGTTCTAACACTTGATTGATCAAGGCTTGATCGAACAGGTGATCCAAAAAAATAGTTCTAAATGACTTGGAAAAAAAATTAGAGATGGACATGTTGATGATCCATTAAATGATTGATAAATAAATAATCAATTACATGATCAATCATTGTCACTGAAAAGCTAGAATTAGGATAAATAAGAGAGTAGCTTGATCGAACAGATTATCGATTAACAAGAGAAGTTTTGTAAAACAATGTTAGAGCAAGACATCAATAAACCAAAGATCGATAAAGTTACTGATAAGCCATGAGGCATTCCAAATAGTATGTGAGTTTAAGAGACTTACTAATTATCTAAGTCATTATCGATTACCTCTTGATCGATCAGTTGATCGATTATCCTTCTTTATTGTTGACGAAGTTAAACCCTTTTTCCTGATAGCTTATTGATCAAACAATTATCAATTAAGTGATCGATAATTTCCTAAATAACCTTATACTAAACCAGTTTTATCAATGATCGAATAGGTGATCGATAAAATTTAACATTATATAAGCTTAGAAAATGCAATTAATGATCTAACACATATTTGATTAACCATTAATCAGACACTTAATTGATTAAAGCTCTAGTTATGTAGAGAAACTTAATTGCTCACTTTGTTATCATCAAAATTATAAATCTAATAGACCCGAGTACTTGGGATGAGTTAGGGGACTTAGTTTTAGTGCTATACAGAGTGCCGTTTAGGGTCGGGGCCGTCATGCGTCTTTTGAGGTGAGGACCTCCCAGTCAGCAGCAACATCACACCAGACCTTTTATGACATGAGGCGTCTAAGAGAGCCATCAGTTGAGTTGTTCGTGAAGAGATTGAGGCCTGGCTTCAGGCTCGTGAGGCCAGGATGCAGGCCAAATATGAGCAGTAGATCAAAGTTGCTAATGCGATGATGGAGATTGTTTGGCAAAGGGTAGCTCCTAACATTCCTGCTCCTGTGCTGCCTGATATTTCCATAGATGATGATCTTCCACCATAGCCTCCTCATCCTTAGCCTCAGCCGCAGCCCTAGCCTAATACAGATGATGATTTTGTGGAGTCGTTGCAGAGGGTCAACATTTGAGGATTTTTTCTATTTTTATGGACAATCAAACTTTTATTTATTTATGGATTACTATAATTAATACTTGAATTTTAATTTTAATATGAATCTAAATAGTTGAATTAGTATTAGCTTTTTTTATTATTTAAAAGTTATTTGATAAAATTAAACATGAATTAAATTTATTAATTAAATTAAAGCATAACTATTAAATTGGAAATTGAAATTAATAAAAACAATATAGTCAAATTAAAATAATATATAATTCAATTCTAATTTATTAAAATAGAAATTATTAAATTTTCAAAAAGAATATTTATATTGGATAAATAAAATAATATTTAGTGGCGGTTATAATTTGTAGCGATTATAAAACCACTACAAATACTAAATTTGAAATAAAATTTTCCTCCACTTCTAAAATTTGTAGTGGTTTCCTTAGCTACTACACATTAAAAAAACTGCTACAAATGCCGAATTTCACATCATCAGTTAGTAGATAAAACCACTATAAAGTTGAAATTTTGAAACTTGCCGCCCTCTCATTTTGTAGTAGTTATTTAACTGCTACAAATATTTGACTATTGGTATTAGCACCAGTTTATTATTTTGCAACGGTTATTTAACTGCTACAAATATTTGGCCGTTGGCATTAGCAGCAGTTTTTTCATTATGTAGCGGTTAAATTGTCGATCATTGATTTACTCCCTTTTAACTATCTTAAACGTTTCAAATACCATTTACACTTCCATTTGAGCTTCTCTCTACACTCTTTCCCTGCTCTTACTTGCATAAATCATGGATAAGTTATGGATCAAGCTGCCGCATATGTCCCAACGGTATTTGGCCGGATTGACCTTATTTGTAGAATTTGCTTCTGCGCATGCAACTACTAATGGTAGGCTCCTTTGTCCATGTCCTAAATGCAATTTCAATAAGTGTTACCCACAAGATGTTGTTAGAGACCATTTAGTTTTGAAGCCTTTCGCACAAAATTATACATTTTGGTCTTTCCATAGTGAACAACACGATATGATTGCTCAATCAACTCCTGCAATTTCCCAAATAGGAGTTGAAGCGGAGGAGTGTGACCCTATTAATGACATTGTGTGTGATGCATTTGGGATTCACAAACATATATCAACTAAAGAAGTACAGGGACCTTAACTAGAGTTCCTAAAAAACAAAGCGGCTTAAAGTTTTTTTGATCTCATGGATGATGCAAAGAAGCCTTTATATCATGGATGCACAAAATACTCAAAGTTATCATTCTTGGTAAAGCTATATCATATAAAATGCTTACGCGGTATCACAGACAAGGCAATGTCAATGCTCTTGGAATTATTGACAAATGCATTCCCTTATGTGGATTTCTCATCGTCGTTTTATGAAGCAAAGAAGATGATTAACAAGCTTGGCTTGAACTACATGAAAATTGATACCTGTCCAAATGATTGTATGTTATATTATGGAGAGCATGCCAGTAGGGAGACTTGTATAAGGGATAAGACATCTAGGTACAAGCCCACACGGAATGGGAAAAAGTAGAAGAAGAAACCTGCAAAGATTCTAAGGTATTAGTTGCTTTAATATTTGCTTAAATTTTTTTAAAATTATGTCATTATTAAACTAATAATAACTGCTTCAATTTTCTTTAAAAATTATGTCATTAATAAACTAATATAATTGCTTTAATTTTTCTTTACAAATTATATTGTTAATGAGGTAATAATATATTTGATTTATTATTTTTAAAATTATTTTATTACTAAAGTAATATATTTGCTTCATTGTTTTTTTAGAATTATTTTGTTAATAAACTACTATATATTTTCATATTTCAATTCTTAGGTACTTTCCTTTAAAGCTGCAGTTGTAGAGAATATATATGTCATCAAAAATGGTAGAGCATATGCCGTGGCATGATGTTGACAAAAATCCAGACGGCAAGTTAAGACACCCATGAGATTCTGAGGCATGGAAAGCATTCAACTCAGAGTTTCCAAATTTTACTGCTAATCCTAGAAATGTCTGACTTTCATTGGCGGCCTATGATTTTAATCCCTTTAGTAACATGAGCACCAGTTATAGTATATGGCCTGTGGTGTTAATTCTATACAATCTCCCACATTAGATGCGCATGAAACCGAGCTCTTTTTTATTGCCATGATTATTCCTAGCAAAAAAGCACCTGAAAATAATATAGACGTCTACCTACGACCATTGATACAGGAATTGATCGAGCTGTGGACTACAGGTGTGGAAACCTATGACTCATATGAGAAAAAGCTTTTTAACCTTCACACAGCTTTAATGTGGATAATTAGTGATTTTCCTAGGTTAGGAACATTATCCGGTTGGAATGTACATACGCGATTGGCTTGTCCTGAGTGCAACTTTGACTCCGAACCTATATGCCTTCCACATAGTCATAAATGGTGCTTCATGGGTCACTAACAGTTCCTCGATTCAAAGCATAGATTTAGTACCCGTTTGGATTAGCAGTGAACAACTGTGATTTTAGATAATCATGAATTTTATAAGTAACACTTATTATAAGTGACACTAGTTAATTGTGATTTCTGTTTCGATATTTATTTTTTATAAGTAATTTTAAGAATTGTGATTATGTTTGATTTTCATTAATTAAAATCGCTTATGGATGTATAATTACAAAAAAGGGTATGAAGTTAATATTTGAGGAGAGATTTTTGGAAGAGTGTGGGAGGGTAGATTGGAGAAAAATTAGTTGCTAAAAATTGACCGGGATTTTCAAATACATAAGCTACTCCTTGTTGCTTACTCTAAAAGTACGGTAGAAGGGTAAAATCACGATTTATCGGGATTTCATAAAAATTACCCAAACAAGACAAATATGCTTCATGCCACACCTCTCTTTATAATCCATTATATGTCAATTGGAACCAATATAAGTCGTTTCGTAATGTTTCCGGATGAAAAATTTTGAATTTCAGGATTTCACTGTTCATCCTGTCCGTACACTATTCATCCGAAAATGGGCAAACTTTGAAAATTCATAACTAAATCTAGAAAATCCAAAATGAAATGGTTCCAATTTTTAAACGAATCTTGCTAAGATTTTTATGGAGGAAAAATAATCATTAGGTCCAATTAGATCCAGAATAATTATAGAAAATTTGTCAAAGTGCACTGTTCATTTGGTAAATTTTTGAATTTTCAGTATTTTTACCCAACTTTGGAAGGGCGCAACTCTTAGCACACAACTCCGAATTTGATGAATTATCACTTGTTTTAAAGATAAAAATAAGATATATTTGTCTATAAAATTTCACGCCTAGATTCCCACAATTGCTCATTATTTTATGTGCCATAAGTTTGGTACTTTTTAGGGAATTTCTATCTCGTAATTGCCACTTTCTTTGATTTATTTCCTCTTTTGTCTTTGATTTTTAACAAATTAATTCCTCCTTTAGAATCAACCATCTCATGACTCATTCCTACACAATTTTTCATGAGGAATCTAGTGGTGCAATTATATTTTTTTAAAATTCAAACTCCTTCCCCATGAACTCCTCTTGGCGGAATAGGGGGCTATATGCTTCCAAAAATTCTATTTTTGATCCCAATGATTTTAAACACTTTCCAACATTATATCCCTACACAAAAATATGTTTCAAAGCCATTGGAATCATCAAATCAAGCCAAATCAAATTGCTTCTACATGAACAGTGCTGAACGAAATTCCTTCCCTTAAACCCTAACTTTGTTTTCATCCAAAAATCAATCCATACACCATTTAATCTTCCTTATTCCACTTGATTATTAAGGTTTCTATCCTTTCCTAGGCATCACACATCCAAAATGAATTTTGGCAGAATTTTCAGCATTTTTCCATCATTTTCCCAAGCAAAAATCCTTGTTTAATCAATGTAAAACTTGAAGATATTGATGCTTGGACATACCTTAGTGTTTCCTTGAAGTAAGTTGGATGATGTCTTACTTAAAACACCTCAAAATTTCGTGCAGGGGTGGCTCGATGAACAGTGACAGAGTTTCCCCTTATTTTTCCTAATTTTCTAACATTTTTCTTGTATTTTCAAGGGGTATTTATAGAAAAAATCCATCTGCCCTCTCCCTCCTGATTTGCCCACCCAAATGATAGATAAAGAGGTGTTTTGGCAGCCATCAAGTGTCTCAAATCTTCAGATCTCACCATGTGGCATTTGTCTAGATTTTTCCACACAAATATTTCTTAAGTTTGCATTTTATTTAATAAAAATGGTGTAATCTGGAAAGTGCACGAAATTGGGCCTTTAATGGGTCTATTATGGGCCTTAAAACTGGTTTGGTTTGGCTCAAAAATATGGCCCACAAACCAAATCACTATCCCAAATCGATTTGAATCTTTATCGGTTACTATTTACTAGTAACATTCCATAATTTTTCCAGACCTCCAAAAATTCATTTCTCTCTATGATAATATATGGGAGCATCATCTAGAAATTTTCAAAATTTTTCACCACCTCTAGGTATTTATTTTGAATTTTCTCCGATTAGGCCTTTATTAGTAAATCTGAGGGAAAATAAATTCCCTAAAATTAATTCATGAGCCTCCAAGGCTTAAAACCAATTTTATAAATTCAAACACACATTTAGATGAATTTTCTATCAATCTCCCAAATTTATTGAGGCCTGTAACTTATTAAAATAATTATTTTCCTTCATTTCCCCAATAATTTCTTGAAAAACCTTTATTTACGGGAAAATTCCATAATAATTCATTTTCACCGAAATTCCACCTTTTGGGCCTCAACTGAGTTTCCAAAATCTCTACTCTATACTTTTTCCATTTTTCAGGGATTTTGTGAAATTTTTCTCAAATTTTCCCGTTTTACCCTTCCTAGATCGATAATTACGAAAATGCCAACCCGGACCTTTTCAGGGTTTCATATCAAAATTTGTTTCATCTCCCCATCTAGTTCCTACATTGACCCTCATCCCAATTTTTGATCCTTTATTGCCAAATGAAAATTTTTGGGATGTGACACTTCATAATCACTTATTTGGATTTAAAGGGCTTATTTGAAATCCTACCACTTAACCAAACAAGCTCTTAGATTGCAATGGAATCTCTTCAATGGTAAACAAGAAGAGAGAGATCCTCCTCTTACTTTATCTGACAAGGATATATTTCCACAGCAAGAGGGTGTTGATGTCGAGTTTGACAAGATTGACAAAGTTGAATGAGCCAGACGATGTTCTCATAGCACATCTAATGGTTAGCCAATGTAATGGAGGAAAAAAAGTATCTTTATCACCCTTCCTTATTGGAAATTTAATTTGATTTGCCATAGTCTTGATGTCATGCACATTAAAAAGAATGTGTGTGATAATGTGCTATACACGTTGCTCAATGAACTCAAAAAGTCTAAAACCCACCTCTTTGCTAGGAAAGATTTACAGGCCCTTGGAATTCTTCCAGATGCTTGGCTTGATAATAATGACAGGTTTCAACCAGCTAAATTCACATTGACGAAGCAAAACAAGGATATCTTCCTATCAACATTAAAGAAAATAGAAGTCCCTGATGGATATTCCAGTAACATCTCAAGGTGTATTAATCTATAGCCTCGAAAGGTTATTGGGTTGAAGAGTCATGACTCGCATGTTTTGATGCAACAATTTCTTCCTTTGGTACTTAGAAACACACTCACTCCTAATGTCTCTGTGATTTTGGTGGAGCTGTGTTTATTTTTCAAAAAGTTATGTGCGAAGGTGTTGATGCCCGAGGAGCTAGATCAACTGCAGAATAAAATAATTTTGATGCTTTGTCATTTAGAGATGATATTTCTTCCATCCTTCTTTACTATGATAGTTCATCTTACAGTCCATCTTGTTTAAGAAGCGAAACATGTTGGCCCAATTCAATATCAATGGGTGTACCCAATTGAAAGGTGTGTTATATTATCTCTTTCCATTTTCCACATTTTAATCTCGATTATAGATAATTATTAATTATTAATTAATTAAACATACAGATATTTAGGAAAACTAAAATCCTATGTCAGGAATAAGGCATGGCCAGGGGGTCAATAGCAAAAGGTTATGCTAGAGATAAGGTCCTAACTTTTTGTTCCGGATACTTTGATGACATTGAGACATCTTTCAATTGCCCCCCCACATATTGACGATTGTCCATCAGGTCCTTCCAAATCGAATGACTTCTTCCCTCCTGTTGGGAAACCAGTTAGAGCATTTGAATACTTCAAACTAACTCCTATTGAGAAGTTACAAGCACACAGATATGTCTTGATAAACTGTACTCAAGTTGAACCTTTTCTCCAGTAAGTTATACACTGATTTTCCTTTTTACGTTTAAAATTTCTTCATTATTGCCTTCTCTAACAAATAACACCATAGGGAATTTGGAAGATATGTCAGCCAGCAGCTACGAGTTCATTCACAAACATCCACTAAGGTTGACAAGAGAGTCCACAGAGAATTTTCAAGTTGGTTTACATGTCAAATACATAATGACAATAATCCCCACATAACTGAACTCAAAAGTCTTGCATATGGTCCATTTGATGATGCCAAAAGGTTTATTGTATATAATGTCAATGGGTTCAAGTTCTGCACCATAGCACGTGATCAAGGTTTGCTCACACAAAACTCTAGAATTTTTGGCTGGAACGAGGAGTTATGCTAGTACCAGTGACAATGACATGCGATTTGGAAGCATTCTATGGAAAGCTTATTGATATTGTTGAGTTAAATTATCAAGAACATTTCATTGTCACTCTGTTCAAGTGTTGCTGGGCAAATACAATAACTTCATGTGGACTCACTATTGACAAATTGGGCATCACATCTGTTAATTTCTCTGGGCTCATACATACGGGAGAATATGAAGATCATGAGGCATACATTCTTGCCTCTGAGGTGCACCAGATCTATTATGTCGAGGATTAGAAACATAAAGATTGGAGTATGGTGGTTCACCTCAAGTTGTGAGATCTTTATGATATGGATGATGGTGGTGATGACATTATTTACGACAGTGAACCTTTTCAACCAATGAATTTTGAAAATCTCTTCTCTGAAGGAAATGACAATTCACCAATTGTTAGGTATTTCTTTTTTACATACAATTTTGGTTCATTTTTGTTACATTAATTAACAATATATGTTTTAATTTTAATATATATATGTGTTATAATTATTTCTCATTATTTGACTTTATGTATCTCCTTTTAGGCAAGGTGATGAAGATTAAATTTTCAACAGTTCATTCTAAATCATGTTTTCAAAATTAGTAATTTTTTTAACAAAATTTTAATATTTGTAGTGGTTGGAAAACCGCTACAACATGGAAAAAACTACTAGGAAATTAAACCGCTACAAAATGAATTTAACTACTATAAATGTCATCTGCCCTCTATAAATACCCCCACTCTCCTTTTCATTTTTCACACCTCCTCCACCTTTCCTCCTCTCCTCCTCTCCTCTGATATTTATCCTCTCATTCTTTCCAAATTGTAAGTTTTTTAGGTATTTATTTATTTTTATTTTCTCATATTATTTAATTTATATTTTCCAATAATCTTTTTCATTTTTTCATGTAGGATTTATTTACTGTTATTTTCTACTCTTTCTAATCCATTTCTTATCTTCATAAATAACATTTTAAAATTTTTTAAATTTTTATAATTATAAAATTGTAGATCTTCTAATAACTAATCTTTATTTAATATTTAAGATGTTATCAAAATTTTCTTATATAATAAAATCTAAATAAAATTAAATCAAAAGTCTAATAACAAATTTAATTTCAAATTATATTTGTAAATCATATTTAATTTATTATATTTCATCTTCAAAATTTAATTAATTGCAAACCTGATAACAAATTTCTTTTTTTATTTTCAACATAACATTTGTAGCTGTTTTAAAACCACTACAAAAAATAAAATTAAATAATATTTCACATTTGTTGTGGTTCATAATTGCCGTAAAATCCTCTCGGTGGTGCCATTTTTTGAAAATTTTCCCATTTGTAGCGGTTAAATAACCGCTACAAAATTTGTCGCCAAATTGAATTTTTTGATTCCTGCCAGATGAAAATTTATGCTGACAATTAGTAGCGGTTTTGTGAACCGCTACAAAATTTCAAATTTCATTTCCCGCCTACCTACATGCATTTGTAGCGGCTTTTTTACCACTACAAACTACCTCAGTGATCTAATTCATCGCATCATTACTAGCGGTTTTATAACCGCTACTAATTTCTTTAGCGGTTTACTCTCTTTTGTTAGATTTAAAGTTTTGATGATAACAAATTAAGTTATTTCTGGTTTAATAAGTTGATCGATCACCTAATCGATCAAAGGTTAATCAATCATGTATCAGATAAAATGTCTATGTATGTTAGTAACTTAGCACTAAGGTTGATTGATAACTTGATAGATAATTTGCAATTTATGAGTTAATCAATCAATTGGTCGATCATCATTAACACTGTTTAATGTAGAAGCTTGCATAAAATTATCGATCAATTGATCGATAATCTAATGTTCGATCAACAGTCAGAAAAATGTATACAATTCTGGTAAGCATTTATCGATCACCTGATCGATCAATGAGTTATCAATGAGAAGACAAATAAATGGTAAAGCCTCCATACTTGCTTTTTGTTTTGTTTAATTCACTATTTATTGATCACTTTATCGATCATAGGTTAATCGATAACCTATTCTAACATTGCATGATAACTTACTGGTTTATCGATAATGTCCTCTGTGCAAGTATTCTGTCAAAATATTTAATCAATCAATTGATCGATCAGTCATTTATCGATCAAATGATCGATCATCATCACCTTCACTACACTTATTTGTTTCAAGCTATTTTCAGATCACCTCATCAATCATTCATTTATCGATAAAATGATTGATCATCTAGTCATTTGAAACTTCTATTTTGCCATAACATGATTGATCAAAGTTTTTCCTTGTCTTTTCTGAAATAAGATTTCAACAATTATTTACCGATCACTTAATCGATTAATCGTTAATTGATCATTTACTTGAACGTCATATATTTGGTAATTTCACTATGAAAATCTCTGAGAAACTTTTTATCGATCATTTCTCGTA
Source organism: Neltuma alba (assembly GCF_004799145.2). Lineage (NCBI taxonomy): Eukaryota > Viridiplantae > Streptophyta > Magnoliopsida > Fabales > Fabaceae > Neltuma > Neltuma alba. Next base: position 6,232 of record NW_021632067.1, on the reverse strand, counting down.
TCAACTGTTTATCGATAAAGTATTCGATTAACACTATTTGGAAATACATTGATCTTATACTTAGCTTTATCAATAATATGATCGATCAAATAGTTTTTGATCATTTGTTTGATCATTGAACCAGTTCATTTAACAACAACTATACACGATGCTTTTCAAAAACTTCTATGTCTTTATCTTCAAGCTTTTCTCAGCCTTCCTGTTAGACTCAACTCTCTATTGAAAGGATTCGAAGGCAAAGTTAACTTTAAAGTTTATTCTTGCATAATCGTTTTAGAGGTCACTGTATTTATGTCTCAACATTTATCGATCACCTGTTCGATCATCTGTTGATCCATAATCTACTCGACGAATATACTTATCTATTTCAATCTTCTTCCTTTTATTTAATCGATCACTTGATCGATGAACCATTCATCGATCAAGACATCGATCAAGTAAGTTCAGAATATACATAAAGTACCTGATGATTGATTCTATGCTTTCCTAACTGTTATATGAATACCAATGATCATCACTTATTTTGTTATCTTCATAATTTTTCTTCAAAAAGAGGACTTTCTTGTTTCAAAGGCTGTTGCAGATTACGAAGCTCAACGGTTATTTAGTAGCCTTTAACCTACCGTGTCAGAAGCATTAATGGTGAACTACCATTGTAACTGCCGAACACACGAAACTGATCTTCCAAAGGCTAGAAGCTCCTCAGTATAATGGTTAATTAAACTTCTATAACTATAAAAGATGCGAAGGGCATTGAATAAAGTATTGAATACATGAGCTAAAATCTGTTGAAATATTTACTGTTACATTCATTACTCTGTTTTCACCGAGCTTCAATGTTTAATATTCATTTACTCTTCCATCTCAAGAACTGAATTATGGGCACATTGATTTCCCCTTTATTGAACAAAGTCTACGCATCAGTGGCAAACTCAGCATCAAACTTTTTATTACCAGAAAAATAAGCTTTAGGAAAAGGGAGATCCTTAGTATATACCTCCTTACTTGCAGGCCTAGAGGCTCCTTGTGTGCTAGTCTCTGCCTTGTCTTCCTTCTGTTTGCCCTTCTAAGTTGAGCTTTCCATAGTGTTCTCATTTCCTTGTGCAGCCTCATGAGGTACTTCATCTTGTGCTTGAGGCACCTCCTCTTCTGGGTCTTCTTGTGATCTTGTTCTCATCATGAGCTCTTTCTCTTTCAAACTCTCAGATATGCCCAATCTCATTAGGGAATATGGAGGGCTCTCTATGTCTTATTTAGATTCAGCTTTATCTATCCTTTCATCCTTAAAGTGAACCCTTTTACCACTTCTTAAGGTTATAGTGTTGAGGTCCTTGGGATTGATTGCTGTGTTGGAGGGAACGCTACCCCTGCTTTTAGCTTGCATGTCATTGATTGTATTGGACAGTTGAGTCAAATGACTAGTGATGTCGGCATTCCTCGAGGTGAGCCCCTCCAACTTCTTTTGAACATTTGAGTTATCCTTTTGCATCCCTTGCAAGATATGGTTATAGAGACAAATTTGTCATCACTTTCCTTCATTCACCCCTCTATGTTTGTCATATAAGTAGCCATACTCTTTAAGAGTTGTGAAGTGTCATCCCCCCTTAGTGATGGTTGAGATACCATAGTATTTTATAGAGTTGTCACTACCGTTCTTGAAGAAAGTCTTGAAAATTCCTTGAAGAGGCCTCAGCATTGCAGAATTGATGACTTAAGATTTGCTCCCCCACCCCATTTAAAGTTTGGATGATCTCTCTAACCAGGGTTATAGGTATTTAAGTAGGGGTCTCTTTTATGATATTGCCCATCTCTTCCTTAACACATAGCATTTACCTCTTTAGCTGGCCTGGGGCAATTATGAGTAGTGTGCACAAGAGAATCACAAACTCCACAGCTTGTAGCCACTAAAGCAAGAGACTGAGGCTTGTTGGAGTGAAGACTCTCAGCAATACCAGCAAGTTTAGACATGTCTTAGGCCAGCTTAACCAATAATAGATCCCTTTCAGATTTGTGGTCCCTTGGATCCCCAGAGCTCACATGCTGTCTATTAAGAGCAAAGGTCCTTATTAATTCCCATGCAGCTCTTGGTTCCATATTCTCAACAGGTCCACTTGTAACGGCATCCAACACTCGCGCATCATATGTCAATAACCCATTGTAGAAATACTATACCAAGTGCTCCTCAAGAATTTCATGATTGGGGTACCTGGTCAACATTTCTTGGAATTTGCTCTAAAACTCGAAAAATGATTCGAAGGGCTCTTACTTAGTTGCTGAAATTTCCTTACGAGCAGCTAAAATCTTTGTGGATGGAAAGTACTTATCCAAAAATGCTTTCTTTAGACTAGTCTATGATTCATAAGCATTATCCATGGGGAGTGGCAGATTCATGTACCATTCTTTAGCCTTGCCCTCCAGGGATTAGTGAAATACCTTCCATATAATATCATCGATACTTCCTCCTACTGGCTTTATAGACATGCACTGCATATAAAGAGTCTGAAGATAGAGGTATGGGTTCTCACCTGTAAGGCCACAAAATTTAGGCAGTGAGTGGATCAATTGACCCTTAATTTCAAAATATGCATTAAAAGTAGGAAAGACACCAGGCATTGGATCAAAGTTCCTATTAGATTAAGTTAATTCTTTAATAGTTCTACCCCTAGGTTGCCCAGTAATCCTATTCTGGCCATTATTCTCTCCTTGCCCTTCAATACCACCATTATTAGGTCTATTATGATTGCCATTCCCATTCCCACTATTAAGAGGTACTTCAGCCATGATTTCCTCCTTTAACTTTTCACTCTCACTAGATGAATAGGGTTGGTCTTGTAAAATAAGTGGGCTACGAGGTGTCGTATCTCTACCTCTCCTACCTCTACACCCTCTAGGTATACACAAACACTTAAAATTCAAGCACAAATAGAGTTTAAGAAAGAAGTAGTGTCAAAACTTTGGTATTTACCAAGTTTGCAGTTTAAATTTGAGGCAAACTCAATGATTTCAGATAATGCTCAGTGAGCTTGAGGTGTATGAAGTGCTATACACTCTCCAAATATGTACAGTAAGCAGAGCTATGCAAAAAGAGTAAGTCTGCATACTCAAAAAAATTTTCAATGAAAAACCAACTTAGGTCACGACGTGACTACACAAAAAGCAATCTTGAATTGAAGAAAATATGAGGTCATGACTTGCCATAAGTCAGGTCAGGACTTGAGTAGATTGAGAGCAACACTAAACACTAGAACGCTGAGGTCATGACAAGTCACAAGTTAGGTCGCAACTTGAACAGATTAGGTCACGACTTCTGAAACTGTGGTCACGACTTCAAGTCACAGAAAGCTGCTTTTCGCCAAAACTTTGAAAAAAATTTCACTAAGTACTTTAACCAAATTCTCAACAAACTATGCACAAAGTTCCAAAACTTGAAGGAATTGGCCAAAACACTCAGGATCAAGTTAGAACAATTATAAAATGCTATGCAAGAGTGTAAATACAAAAGTATAGTAAAACAAGATATATATTTCTATTTCTTAAAAATTTTTATGCTATGAAATGCAAAAGCTAAGTTCAAAAACAAAAGCTCAACGAGAATCAACCCAAATCACAATGGTATTGAAAACCAATTACTAGGGAACCAATTTTTTGGCTCCCAGGCAATAAAGCCATTGATCGGACCGAAATGTCACCTTTCGGGTCATCAAGATTGTGATTGCACCAGATAATGTAGTGTAGGGCACAACCAATCATCCTTCTCGAGGAGCGCTTTATTAGAAAGGCCTAGATTAAATTGGTTATCAAAAGCATGATGATTTGGGTAAAGAAAAGGGGTTTACTTGTTCAAAAAGTGGTGCAGTAAATGTAAATTGCAAAGAAGTAAATCTTTTTGGTATTTTAAATGAGCGAAGATATGTTTTGGATTAAAGGGAAGTTATGATAGGATAGTCTCTTGATGATGAAAGCAAAGTGGTGCTCTTAAATTGATTGGGAGTTTTGGAAATCTCCAAGTCTAATGAAAATGCCAAGTAATCACTTGGGTCTAATATTTTAATTAATGAAAACTCACTTTAATCAAAGTTGGTTAAAATGTCTTAAAACATTGTTGAAGACCACTTAGAGTGTAAATGAGTGGATGATATAAATGCCCTCATATTGTCAATCAACAACCATAGAATATCAAGTAAACAGATTAATCATCAATGATCACTGACAATCAATTGAACACAAGGATTCAAAACTGAAATATTGATATAGATAATTCAACATTAAATAGCATCTAATCCAAATACATTGCAGTAGTCTAAACAAAAGATTTACAAATTAGAAATCAAGTCTTACATAAGTGCAGAAATACCTAAATCTAGAAATGTTCAACACAAAATTTAAGCATAGGTTTAGACTAAGTAACTCCCCTATTAAATCATTGAGCTCAAGCTTCATCTTCCATCACCAAAAGGCTAAAGCTTTAGACTCTCATGTCTTTAAACTGGTCACAATTGCTCCAGGTACGATCAACCATGAGTGATGCTAGAAAGAGGATTAGAAAAATGGATAAGAAGGGGTTGAAGGTGGTTTAATCAGTTTAGAATTGCAAGAAATGATGAAGAAGTGAGGAAAAATGAAGGTTTGGGCTATGGGATCAATGGAGACTTGAGAGAATATGGTAAAGGCTCATCCCTTTGCAAATCTGCAGAATGGTAAGTGTCTGGTTCATGGTGACTACTCTTATAAGTGTAGAAGCTGAGAAACCTATTACAAAATGCACAGCTTCACTTAACATACTCAGGTTATGACCTCAGAATCTCATGTCATAATCTGAGAAGTCCAAGTCACGACCTCATAAGGCCATGTCGTGACCTAGGGATACAGAGGACCTTAAGTCTTAACCTAGCTCTAAAACGTGCAGTTCCACTTAAAAGGCATCCAAGTCGCGACCTGGGGACAGAGAATACTCCAAATCTTGTGTTTTGGTTCTTATGACTTTATGGCTCCTTTAATGCTCCATCTTGGGTCTTGGATCCTTCTCCAATTGCCTAAAAATAACAACAAATAACTTTGTAAAGACTAACTGATTACAGATTGAGGCAATTATAATTAAGGAGAGAAAAATAACCCTTTTTACCCCTTAAATAATAGAATGCAATGCATGAATCAAAATAATCAAAAGGTTATAAATGTATGCATAATGAGGGTAAAAGCATTGCAAAACAACATAAAATACTTGAGAAAACCATATAAAGATTGGGTTTTATCAATTTACTATTCAGATTCTTCTAAATCTCACTGTGCGTTAATCAACCATGATAGTCATGATGTGCAAAGGGAGAAGAATGCATGAAGAAGAACAAAGAAAGAAGAGAAGAAAGTGATAATTATGCTTATGTATTTAATGCAACCTTTATGTTAATGTATATATGAACATGCCTCTCAATATTATGTAATGATAAATGATGATGATGGCATGTAAAATTGAGCATGGTGATACACGAGTATGATTTGTGCAATGTTAGAATGATTATATGTATACAAGAAATGAATATGAATTGTTAAATTCAAGTAAAAGGAGAATAAATTTTCCATAATGAGCAACCAATTTGAGAAAAAGTAAGAATAGTGCAAACAAATGAATCTGCCCTTGAAACTTTATAAGCAATTAATACACATCCCAAGCTTTAAAACAAGTAATAGATCGCATAAAATGGATGTGTGTGTTAAGAGATATGATTGCTGAAATTTAGGACAAAGAATCTAGGATTGTACTATTTAACCAAATAAACAGTCAATTTTGGTAAATCAACTATACAAATTGAGAAGACTTAAGTCTAAATTTATATTTTTTTCTTATAGAGAATTAAAAGAACATTAAATAGAGACCTAGATCACCTCAATATCACTTTTCTATAATTAGTTATAAATTTTTAAAATCAGACCAAAAATATGAAATTTACTGATGAATAGAACTCGAGAATTAAATTTCAAATTTTCAATCTACTGGCTTATTTCATGATCCGCTTGAATTGTAACATTTTTGGACCCATACTAAAGGGAGTAAATGGAAAGATGTTTCATCCTACATGTCAACAAAATGTTATTAACATTGTTAATGAGTTATGCTATGGCTGCTAACTCGAAATGATGGGTAGCTAAAGGAATTTGAATCGAAGGTCTTGTAGTTTTGGTAAGAGTTGTCATCATCTTCATGGTTTATAGTAACCATGTTTTCATGCCATAA
>NW_021632066.1:0-42377 GCF_004799145.2 Neltuma alba | reverse complement strand
ATTTTTAGGAAAGACAACACCTATTTATTATAAATACAATTTAACTTATTTTCTTAAACTATTCAAATTAGTCAATTAGCTTTTATATTAGGATATGTAGTATTAATTATGTTAAAGTTGTTACTTGTGATTTCTATGAGGCTTTGGTTTTTTGAGTGACTTTAAATTTCCTTAAAAATTATTTTCCTTTTATTTTTACCAACCTTGTATCAAGATATTGTTTTGGGCCACCTATAAAAATGACCTTTTGTTGACCAGTGCGGTTGGAATCTGTTTTTTTAATTTGTTATTCATCATGTACTTATGATTTTGCCAAACTTCATAATATATTTGGTTGTTATTGTTGCTTGAATTAGCATGAATACTGTGCCCCAAAAAAAATTAGCATGAATATTGTATAATATGGCTCATTCTAAGCCTTCATGCATGGTATTAAGTATGAATAACTCACCATACTCAATATACTACTTCATATCTTTAATATAAGACTTAAATAATATTTGGAGAGATTAAGAAAATTAATTAAGTTAGTTATTTATGGTAAATCATATTATCATTATTAAAATATCCTTATTAATTATTTGAATTATTCATTAATAACTCTTTACATATGCAACCACTATAGGAATTATCTAAGGGCAAAACAAATGAATATTGAAAACAAGATATATTAATATCTTATATTTATGACCAAATCAAATATAAATAAATATCATATTAAGAATCAGAGGTAGTATTCTATAACTTTTTTATACCGTATTAATTGTTATTGAGATTCACAAACAATACAAATTAATATTTAAGGATATATATTACCCCTCCTTTCTACTTTCAAGAAAACAAAAATAATTAAAGTTTTCTATTTGGAATCATGTTAGCTCCAATTCCTATTATTTTGGTTGAAGTATTAGTAACTGCATATTTAGATCCTGATCCGCAGAAATAAAGCAATTGCCCCAATCTTAAAATTATGTAACAAATACTACCCTCCGGTCCTAATTATAAGAGCCAGTTGACTAATTTGAAGAGATTAAGGAAGTAAGTTGAGTTAGTTATTGTTCTAAATACGTGTTGTCTTTCCTAAAATATCCTTGCTAATCAAATGTATTGACTAGAACTCTTATTATTAGATGGGCTACTTTGGAAAAAAAATATAAATATGAGAGACAAAGTGGATTGGGATCTTATATTTAGGACCAAAATAAAATCAAATAGGGTCTTATATTAAGGACCGGAAGTAGTATCAAACAAATAAATAAATTAGGGGAAAAAATGAACTAAGACTAGGAATCTGAAAGGTTAAAAAAAAAAAATGACAACATCAACATAGACTACAACACAAATTTTATGATATGGATATATTAACATCCATTGCAGCAAAACTCAACAATTGTATAGTAAATAATTATTTTATATCTATGTACAGTTTTCAATGTCCGTCTTAGCACTTTCCTCAAGTCTTACAGTGATTCCTTCATATTCATAACACACATGCACCGCAGCAACCCCGGGCACATAAAAGGACCGAGTCAAAACACACATGTACCGCAGCGAGAAAACATGGACGAGTTTAGAACGTATTGGGATGAAACCAAATTATAATTTGAAAAATAGTTTCTGAAAAATAGATTTTGAGAAGAATAGATTTTGTAAAAAAGTGATTCTGATAAAATGACAGTATTTAATAGTTGTTATCAGAAGTAATTTTATATGTACAAATTACTAAAAAGAGCATAAATTAATATAATAATTACATAAAAGATATATTTTATAATATATTTTAATTTGAAGGAATAAAATTGTTAATAATATTTTTTCCAACATAATTAGTAATATATAAGATAGTATAATTAATAATATTAATATGTGGATATATATTTATAAAATATAAGATTAAATATGTTTTAAAGAAAAATGACTTTTTTTTTGCTAACAGAAAAATATTAATTTTCTTTAAAGATTTTAAACATGAAATCCCATAACATTTTTTCACAATTAGTTTCTGCAACAACATACTACTCCCTCCGTTCCTTATTATAAGAGACATTTGATGCTTATAGCATGTTCCTAAATATAAGAGACACTTAAAAGTTGTTTCTACTTTTTTGTGTTGATTTCCTACTTTACCCATATTTATTGTCTCCAACTCACATTCTCTCTCCTTCCCACTTCTCTTTCTTTTAAGAATTTACTATGCTTCTCTCTCATGCTCTCTCTCCTTATTAATGAGGGCATTTTTGGAAAAAAATTATACTTTTTACACATTAATTGTTCTTAACTAATTTTAACTGTTTTTTTGATCAACGTAATTCAGTTATTCGTCTCTTATAATAAGGAACGGAGGGAGTACCTCCGATCTTTAATATAATTAAGTAATTAATTGTTACTACATGTGTATATATCTTTATAATCTAAGAGTAAAAATGTTTTTGGAGAAGATGAATTATTTTGTTGTAAATAGAACATTATTAATTTTTCGTGAAAATTATTAATTTGGGTGTTTTTAGTCAAATATGCTGTTGCTCCCATCTGACTCCTAATTATCACTCCAATGACTCGATTTTCACTCCCCAGAAGTAACAATTTTTTACTTCTTACCAAACCATGGTTTTAGCCTTTAAAACCATGATTTCAGTTGTAACCAAGGTTTTAAAAAAATTAGACTGCGTGTATGTTATCTTATCCAAACCATGGTTTTGCCTTCTAAACTATGGTTTTGGATGTCATCCAAACAAGCTCTAAGGACAGAGGTTATTGGGGGTTCTCAAGAGAAAGGGAGGAAGGAGGAGGTGGCCGTGTGGAATTTGCAAAATAAGAATTTATTGATTTTTTAATCTCTTGAATTGGTTAATTAGATTGGATATTAAAAATCGGTGGTAGTACAAGTTAAGGTCTGGATGAATTATTTAATTGGGAAATCAGAGAATCTCTCTATCAAACAAATCCCAGTCAATCGGACAAATAAATCGCTAGAAAAAAATTAGGAGACAATAAATGACTGATTAGGAAATCAATCAGGCATTAAGGTCTTGATTGTGAATTGAAGAGAAGTCGATTAGGTGTTAATTACGGATTGTGAATTAAAAAGCAACCAGGAAATTATCTTGCAATAAATAGAGGAGATTACAGCTTCCTAAACTATGGTCAACTATTGGCAGATGACGATCTACTACACTTATAGAGAAAATAATTCTATGGTTGATCACCTTGTCAAGTTATCACATAGGACAGAAGGGAATTATTTCATTTTTGATCACATCCCATCTTTCTTAATGAGAGATGGATAATGATAAAAGAAGCTCTACTTTTCTGCTTGTACCCTTGATTTTGCTTCTTTTTTTTTTTGTGATTAATGGATATACACTTTCTATTAAAAAAAAAAAAACTATGGTCACTTTGACTCTGGCTCCATAGATAAGAGGCGTCCCTCTTATGTGGTGCTTTGCTGTGTCACTCAATTTTACACTCTAAACTCTGTCTTAGCATTGGTAAATTTAGAACAACCCGAACATATTATTCTTAATTTTAACTTGAACATGAATCCAACGTATTCTTAACTTTAACTTCATATGTGTTAGTATTTATTTTCCGACATGAGATGAATTTTGTCAACGTATATATCCGTGTCAACTTCTACCTTGCCTGAAGTTATTGCTCATCCATGTTGGTGCTTCATACCCTTTGGAGGACACACTGCAAATAGATTTATAACAACAAATCACGTTTTAGCAAGCACTGGCCGATTTGGAACCAAAATCCCTCATGTGTTGTATATTTGTATGAAGAACAAAGGACGGAGCCCGCCAACTTATAGAAATGTACCTATCTATCTACATATTATTAGATCGATTTTCATTTTTTATGTTTTGTCATAAATAATTTTTTCAAATAAGTTGATCACAGAAAAGTAATTGGAAAACAGATTATGCATAGTGATATAAAAATTTTAAATAGCTAATTAAAAAAAACATGCAAAGAAAAGCCACACATATTGATACGTTAATTATAAAAAATTATAAATAATATAATTAAAGTTTAATTTTTCAATACTATTTTAATATAGTTGACTAATTTAAGTAGATCAAGAAAATTAGTTAAATTAGTTTGTTGTAATAAATAGGTACTAGTTTTCCTAAAATATCCTTACTAATCAAATGTGATTTGATGAAATATTTGATATATATGATTACTACAAAGACTACCTTAAAAAAATAGATAAATATAATAGACAAAATATATTGGAATATTATATTTAAAATTAAATTAAAAGTATAAAAAACTTTTATAGTAAAAATCAAAGGTAGTACAAGATATGAGCTTTAAAGTTTAAAAGAAGTATGTGATTGAAATGGTTAGGCTATACAAACACACATTAGTATATATATTTATAGCTCACCTACCCACACAAAAACACGTTTAAATTAATAATATGTTCATCTAACATAATTTAAGTATAAAAATATACCCAAACATATAAGGATAATATTATTATCTGCTGCCCTTAATATAAGACCTAGTTGATTAATTTACAAAGATTAAGAAAGTTAGTTAAGTTAATTGTCGGTCAACCATACGGCGGTAAATTCATCCCCAGGCCTTGTACACACTGCCCGTCACATTATGGGAGCTAGGGATCTTTCAATTGAGAAGATTCATCGACCTGAGACGAAGAGAAAGAAAGGTCTATTTATTTTATCTAGTTATTCAGTTAAACCAATGATTCGTTATTGGAGCAGATAGCAATAACCATTTCATCCGGCATATGTATTTTTTATTTTCCAATGGATTTATATCTTTCATTAATGGAAATTTTTTGTGTAACATGTATCTCCCTCTGTTCCGGTCATGGAATAGATGAAATAAATCAAAAAATGGATTTTTGTTGAAAATGAAATCTTATTGGAACTGTCTAGTTCATCTTTCAGAACCATATCACATCTCGTCATATGTTTTCTCAGGTACAAATTGATAATAACTCCTTAACATATACAATTACTATAGGGATTGCTTGAGGACAAAATAAATAAATATTAAAGATAAAGTGAATTGGTTTATATTTAAAACCAGATTAAAAATTAAATTAAGTCTTATATTAAGTATCAAAAGCAGTACTTTCTTGTATTGGTGTTCATTTTTGTTGTCAATTATCATCTTTCTTTACTGCTTGGCTATTATCTACCATTGGCCATGCTCTGCCACCACAATCTATCATTATCCTTCACTAGTCACTATCCGCTGCTACAAGCCATCATCTTGTTTTGTTGCCACTTGCCACCCTATGCCATGGCGAGGCATTTTAATCTCATTAAAGGTTCATTCAACAATAAAAATAAATTATGTTCTGCCAAATAAATTTAGGTCACAGTCGCTTATATATTTCTTTTTTTTTTTTTGAATTAAAGGAGTTAGACGCTAGCAATATGAGATTACAAAATATTCTTACACCTGTCTTGTAATGACTCTTTTATTTATTCATATAATTTTGCTTTATTATAAAAAAATTTAAACCTACGAACTCTTATTTACAAAAAAATTTACAAAACAAAAGCTAAAGTTGCGAGTTTGACATTGTTTGTTAAAAAGTTACTCCCTCCATCTTATTTTATAAGCAACAACTATTATCTTTTTTTTCTCTAAATATAAATAATATTTGCAAGTTGACTTAAATTTTTGTAGTGAATTTCCTATTTTATCCTTATTAATTACTTATTTTAATAAGTGATTGCACTTGTCGTTAGCGGTTCAAATTAGTTATTAGTATTAACCCTATGTGGTATAGGAGCTAATCCTAGGTCAGTCTCTTCTGGAGTCAAAGTTTGGCTTTAAAACAACTTTTAAGTTGGGTTATGTGATTAAAAAGAAATAAAGAGTAGAAGAGAATATTGATTTTAAATTAAAGTGAACAAGAAAGTAAAGAGAACGTAAAAATAGGAGATAATAAATACGAAAAACTTTACCTATAAGATGAGCTTCCTAAAGATCGATGTATGGCTATCCCGATCTAAAAGTTAATAGGAGTTGATAAAAAGGAGAGTACTAAGTTAAAATATAAACCCTAGGTGAACACATAGGTCATAACTATTTAATTAATATCTATACCTAGAACTAGTATATAAATATCAAGCAAATAATTATTTTCAGAACCACTTAGCATGTGAAATTCAATTCCAATTACAATTTGTTTCTCAAAACAAGAATATTCAAACGATATATTTTTGAAAAGTAAGCTAGCGCTAAATTTAATTCATAACTAATCATACAACCTTAAAAATAACACATTAGAATAACATTAAATAATCATAAGAGGAAAAAAGATTTATAAATAAGGTCACAAATTATAATTGAAAAAAAAATTCACTTTAATAATCAAAAGAACCACATATAAGAGTTTCAAAACCTAAAACTAGGAAATCATAAAAACCTACAGATGAAAGATTAAAAACTCTAATTACAACTCATCCAAGTTAAAGCATGGGACTCAAGCCACAGCATCTCTCCTCAAGAACAAGGAGACTAGTCACTCATGTGACTAGAACACATCATATTGATAAAGAAAGAAAACAAAAATATAAAGATAAAATAGAGAGAATTTGACATCTTAGTGAACGCTTGTGAGAAGTGTAGAGAGTGAGTGAAGAACATGTGTCCTGCTCCTTGCCCTTAAACCTCCATTCATAGCCTTGGCTAACCCTCTCCATACCTCCTTATGGGATAAAGATTCAATCTATCTTCATGATTTTTATTTCATATTGGACTTTTGATCTTTGAATGATTTAGCCTCCTCATACCTTCCTTGATTTTCCCATGACTATCTTCATACAATTCAAATAAATTCTAGGATAATCTATTTAAATATTATATATTTTGAATAAATTATCCTATACAAATAATTTAAGATAATCACCTAGGAAACTAAAATGTTGTCATATATAAAATATGGATGGAGAAAAAAAATGGAGAGAATGGCATGCTCAATAAGGAGGATATGAGAAGATATGATAGTAATGATAGTAATTGAAAAATGTCAAAAGGATTAGATGGAAGAGGATAGGGTTTTTATCTCTTGACTTGACTTGGAAAATAAGTCATCAAATTAATATTTGAATTAAGATAAAAGATGATTTAAGTTGATTTAGATTAAGGTTTAGGATAATGAGAAACTTAGTTAGCACAATGTGAGTGGAAGTAGGAAGGATTTAAGATAATTCAAATAATTAAAAAAGAAGACTTGGGGAGAAAGTAAGAGGATTTAGTAGGAATTTTGACTTATTCAAATATGAATTTGGGATGATAATTAATTTAAAGAAGATATTTTAGGATATTCTCTAATGGATATCTCTAATTAGATATTAACAATTCCTTCTTTACTTTAATTAATTTTACAATCCCAAAATTGCACTTTATTAATGAGGTGGCACTATATTTGACTTGATGAGAAAGAAAACCTTGTGAAATCACCTTCCTATTTTTCATTAGCCACGTTTTTAAACAATAAGGCTATGAAAGAGATGCTATTTGGGCTTAAGTAGAGGTGTTTGGGCCCATTTGAAAGGTATAACTGGTCAGTTAACATATATGGACGTTAACTATGATGTAAGTTGGCTCAAATGCATCCTTAAGGCCTGAAATCTATTGATTCTTGAAAACATCTATGTTTTTTTCAAATCTGTTTGGGCTCTAAAGTCCACCTTCCTTGATTCATTATCAGCTTGTAATAGTGTCTTGGGTCTAATTTAGATTAAAAGCTCCTGATTATCCTGAAACACACAAGAAAGTAGAAATACTTTCGTGTAGATTAGTTTAATTGGAAAAAACATAACAATTAGACCAATTTTAACAATTATTTATATAATTCCTTGTCAGTTCAAATTATTGACACCTATTGCAATAAAACCCTTAAATTATAATAAAATCCCCAAAATATATGTACAAATATATAATAAAATAGGGATACATCGATATTCAATATATTTATCATCTCATTTCCCAAACCATCTTCCCTCCCTTACACATTCTCTCTCTTTTATAATTTTTTTTATAATAATTTTCTTATTCTCTCTCTTATACTCTTTTTCCCATAAATAAGGGCATTTTAGAGAAAGAACTTCTAATTGTTACACATTTATTGTCTTTAACTAATTTTAACTAATATTTTGATCTACGTGATGAGCTCCAATGTTGCTTATAAAAAGAGACAGAGAGAGTATAACTTTATTTTATATTACATTATATTATATTACATGTGATCTTAAATATAAGAGCTAGGTTGTCAATAAAAGTACTTATAATTGTTTATAACTTATTTATCAACTCATTATCGAGTTTTGTGTTGTTTTTTTTTATTATTATCTGCTTTTTCGTTCAGAGGTGATAAACGATGAAACAGAGCCTTTTCTCCCTTTAATTTCTTTGATTTATTTTTGTAATTTTTCTTGGTGAATGATTCATTTCAGTTTCCATCCCCAAAAAAATGGTGCTGAGATAAAACACCAATAGTCTGATTTGGCACCCTTGGGAGCTCTTATATGAAGTGAACGGTCAAGGTTCACCACTTCACCTACTATGGAGGGACCCACAAGGAAGTATCTCAATGGGGCCCGTTCCAGAGAGAATGGTCATATTGCACTCGAAAGGAAAATAGAAAGCCCGTGATCCGTATCCCCCCATTCATCCCTAACTACGTGTCGTTTGCGGTTGAGTCCTCTTAATCAATCTAATCATGCCTGGTGTCGTTTTGAGGCAAAACGCGCCAACGGTTGCGCGTCCCGCATGATAAAACGACGTGGCACTTTCTACGCCTTGGATTCATAACTTTCGTTTCTAAACGAAGCATCTGTTATCTGCGCCAAATCGCCTTACTTTCCAGGACTTCGCCGACCGGCGTCCTGTTTGCGTCTCTGCTTGTCTGGTGACCTTACTCAGGGCTTAGCATCGCTCTTCCACCACTACCAATCTTGCTGAAGGTGCTGCCATGGCCACCACTACGCTTCCATGGCACCCTATTCGCCCAGTAAAGCTTCGTCGGTGCTCGGTGTCGGTTCGGCCCACGGTTTCGGTTCAAGCCTTCCGTCGGAGTGACTTCGATAACTTTGCTCAGCGCATGACTTCTGGTGAGGCATGGAGGGACGCTTGGCGCAGTGCCAATGATGGCTTCGAGCAGCTACTTTTTGAAGCAAAGAAGACTGCTGAGCGGATAGACCGCCGCTACGCGGTGTCGCGGCGGGTAAGTGAAGCTACGAGGTCCGCTGTTGATCGGGCGCGTGAGATTGATCGTGAATTTGAGATTGGAATGCGATGGCGTGCTTTCACCATGGATTTCAGTAGAAACTGGCCGAGGGTGGGTTGCCCTTTTAATTTGCGGGGCGCATATATAATTTTCTTATTGTCTATTTATTCTTTTCAGAATTGTCTTCTATGCTTCTGAAACAACATATGGTTTCAAAAAGCTTTCAAATTAGGAGTTTAGAAGGAAAAATGTGTCGAACTTGTCCAAAATTAAAAAGAAAGGATAATTTGAGTTGTAAATAGTGTACTAACCCTGACGCTGATAGGTTGACACGTAAAATGGATTACTTAAGGTCTTTTTTTTCCCTTTGGTCAAAAGGATTACTTAAGTTGATACTCAACAAATTGGTCTTCTACTAATTTTGGTTATGCTATTTACATTAATCCTCCTATCCACCAATTCAAGTAGAAAATATAGAAGATAATACTGATTGCTAAAAATTCGAAAATCATGCAATTCCTGCCCCACGACCCGCATCTTGCATTAACTCTCACTTTGGTGAGCCACATCTTCACTCATTCTTCTGCATTAAGTCCCACTCTGTCCTTACGTTTCTGCCTTCTAGAGTATGTGGTAATTGGAGTTATCATAATAGATAGATCAAACATATTCAAGATTGCGAATTTAACTTTATTTTGAGGTAATATAACATTTTTCACTTGATTTTGGATCCTCAAACTAAGATGACTGACCATAAGTGTAGCATAAGTCATAAATAATCTCTTTATTAGAATATTTACAGGTGATTATGTCAATATGTCCTAAAAGGATGCTGTAGAAAATACTTTCATATCTAATTATTGCCTTCTTGTTGGAGAAAATGGCCGCTATGACCACCAAAAGCATTGTTGTCATCTAGCACTTCCATATTTTTAATTCATCCCGGTCCCGCACTTTCATCTCTGCCATTACCTATGGCTTAAAGATGGTATTGGAGAAAGTGTAATTGGGTTGATCAAACTGTTTTCTTTGTTTCTTTTCTGGGTTAGGGGACATTGAGATTGATGAATTTTTGCCGTCTTAAGAAATTTTTCTGTCTTTCGATGGTTTTTACTGTCTGAACAATTATGGTTTTGTTTGGTTATGTTTGCAGTACAGGACGCAGCTCAACAACTTTCTGGATAGTCCAATTGGAAGGAGCTCTGCAGTAAGTATGCTTTATATTATTATTCAATCATTATTTTGTGACTCTTGTCATATTATTTGTGCTTCTTTGTCATAACTCCAGCATTGCTTGTTATAAAGTGTAGTCTTGTGTTCATGGGTTTTCTTAGTGTGCTCCTTTATTGTAGTAGTCTTAATCATTTCAAAATATTCCATCTTTATCTTCTAGTTACATGTTTTATAATTATGGTTGTTAGCTAGGTTAGTCGTAATGTGCTTCTGCTGTCATCATTGAAATGACATATGTTTTTCATAATCTCATTGTTGAGAGCAAAAAACTAGTCTTATTATGGTGCTAGCAGTTTATTGCGTAAAAGTAAGTGAAAAATATGCATGGCACACCTTCCTTTGCAATATTTTTAGCTCTAGGTTCCTTGTTTCAGCATCTTAAAGCATAGGGAAGGTTATATAATATTTCATTCTGTTTAGGGCTAGCTCTTTTGTTGGTTTGGATGTTTCTTTTAGGTAGAATAATGGGATTTGCTTTAGCATCAGAAAATGTATTTCTTGTGGGAAAAAAATGGTTGTTGTATTTGCCATTGTTTGTACCAGAAGACAAGTTTTAGCTTTTCTCTTCAGATCTGGCGCAATCAGATCTGTAGCTTTTCTTTCCAAATCCTGTATCCGTCATCTCTCCAGATCTGTCACTATCTTGTGTTCATGTTCTGTCATTCTTTCTTCGTTGATTAGCTGCAATTACAATGCCTATTTTACTTAAATAGTTCAATATCAAGTTCCTTTAAGTTTTCCAGAATCCAGATCTAGGCCTCTATTGCTCTTCTAGCTGTTGGGTATCAATGTCCTTTATTTGTCACTTTTTTTTTTTCTTCTTCTGTTTTTTGCATTGGTTTTTGGAAGCAATTCTCTCATTCTTCTACTATGTATATTCAGTCGTCCTCGTTTAAAGGCAATATTCTGATCAATGAAATACTCAGATAGGTTATATGCCTGGTACAAATAGCTCACGAAAGAAAATGATAGGTTATGTTCCGTATGTTTCCCACAGATGGTATCATGTAACACAATCAGAGCTAGGAAAAATCATTCAAACACAAATATGATGGCTTTTCCTATTAGCACTCTTGTACCCATTTGTTTGCTCCTTAAACATCTGTAAAGTGCCCCATAACATTCCTACCAAAACTTGCCATCAAATATGCCAGAACTTGGGGGGAAAGTTGGGGAGAAAATTATAGATAGAAGTTTGGCATCTCAATCCCTCCCTCTGGTTTGGAGTGGTGCCCTATATTATCATATACGCTGTAAGTGGAGGAAGTTCAGGGTACCAAACCTCTGCTTGGGCTGCTGGTCAAGATAGTGTCTGTTTTTCTGATCAATTTCTAGCTCTTAACTGTTCTAGGCCCAAGATTGTTGTAAAGGGTTCCCAATTTCAGAAAATTGGAGATGGAGCCCTCCACATAACTTGCCAGAAAAAGCTTGGATTAAAATGAGTTTGTTTGACGGTTCAACTATTCAGTCAAGCTGCCCAAAATTTACTTGAGAAGAAAACAAATATCTTATAAGTGCTGGGTGACCAAACCTGCCCAGAATTTCACAAAATCTGGCATGCTAAATTAGGCTTCAAGGACCTTTGGTGTTATATGGGATGGGGTCTTTCTGGTAGCTGCCATTTAGCACGGTTTCTCCTTGATATACGTAGGGATCAAGCAAACTTGTTACATATTTAATTCCTTTTGCTTTCATTTTCTCTTTGTTTTTGTGGGAATATGTTTGTTTTATCGTAATTGTTCTCTAAGATTGGGTAACATTTATTGGCTTTCATTCTCTTGTCTTTGCCCCCAGTATATATATTTGGGTGTATCTCACTATTCTAATATAAGAAATACATTTTCTCCCAAAATTTCCACAGCTCTGGACATTTTTAAATTTTTCTTGGGGGGTTCTCCTCTGATTTATGGCACTTTTCTGCCTTAGATTCTTTTACTGGGAAGGAAATATATAACTGTTGATCCATTTCCCCAATAGAAGAATTACTTGAATGTGATATCTTGTTGTGTGAACGGAAATAAACTTCATATAATTTTTCAATTCTGATAACACAGCCTTATTCTATTGTTTATGTGCCAATTGTTTCTTTCAGACAGTTTTCTTCATCTGGTTTGCATTATCTGGCTGGCTTTTCCGGTTCTTGGTGATTGCGACTTGGGTTCTTCCATTTGCTGGACCGCTTCTCATTGGTACACTGGCTAACAACCTAACTATCAAGGTATTTGAGATAGTTGATTGGGTCCCCAATGTACCTTGCACTCAAAAGCATTCTGAATATTTTTGCTTAGCATTAGTCGTTGACAGAAGTTGATTTGAATTTCATTTTTTTCTTCTTTTTTTGCCAAAACTTTTATTTCTCTCTTCTGATGTGTATGGAAATTTGCTTATAAGAGATGAAAGGAAAGGCATCTAAGAAACGAGGATGAACATAAAGTCTTCTTAAAACAAGCACAACATCTAAGAGAACAGTAACAAAGTAGCTCGTTTGACCCAATAGAGTACTTAAACTATTCAGTTTCTGTAACAAGGGAAAGCCTAAACAGTTATGCACTTCCACGGTATTTCTTCTGAAGTAAAAGTATTTCGCTCCAAACAATTACAGCTAACGATTATTTGTTTTATTCTATAATCCACTCTCAAGTCTTCTTGAAAACTTGCCTCAAGCGGTTGCTAAATCTTCAATTGTGCAGGGCACTTGTCCAGCTTGCAAAATGCAATTTGCCGGCTACAAGAACCAAGTAATTCGATGTTCTAGCTGTGGCAACATTGTGTGGCAACCCAAAGGGGATTTCTTTTCAAAGGATGGAAGAAGAAACTCCTCTTCTAAATCAGAACCGGATATTATTGACGTTGACTTTGAGGAGAAATGAAGGAAGGGATGCTTAAATCCGCATTTATGATTCTGGCTTTATAGTGGAAACATACAACAAGTAGAATACAATGCCTCTTTGTTTGTTTGTTTGTAGTATTATTCAGTTATGCTAGAGTGAGTTTTGTTCTTTACACAATGCTTCGAGTACTTAGAGGTTTTGTTCAGCCGTATGGACTTGTAAATCCTTTCTTATTACTATGAATAGATGAAGAGAGGAAGAGGGAGAACAGGAAAAAAAGACGAAGAAAAAAATGCAAGTTATATGCCGTTGCGTTGGTGCAACCTTGTTTGTACAGAGAACAGATCTGGGAAGAATAATGTATCGCCCCTCAAATGTTTTGTCATTTTCATTCTAATTAATTTCAACACAACAGGAATGGTGTGGCTAGTATCATCCGGCCTGACATATTTCTGATTTGTATGCATTAAGATGAACATTAACATACTTAAAAAACACGAAAACAGGAAAAAAGACGAAGAAAAAAATGCAAGTTATATGCCGTTGCGTTGGTGCAACCTTGTTTGTACAGAGAACAGATCTGGGAAGAATAATGTATCGCCCCTCAAATGTTTTGTCATTTTCATTCTAATTAATTTCAACACAACAGGAATGGTGTGGCTAGTATCATCCGGCCCGACATATTTCTGATTTGTATGCATTAAGATGAACATTAACATACTTAAAAAACACGAAAATCTTTGATGTCTCAATCATTGTGTTTGCTTGTATTGATGTTGGGTATAAGGGTGACATGGCAATGTAGTGATGTGGCATTTCAGTCCCAGCTGGCACTGACGTGGCTCTAAGCCAAGTTTGAGTTAAGGATTGGGTCTGATATTCTAATTCTAAGAAATGATTTGACGGTGTAGTGGAAGTAGAAGGGTCATATCTTTTTTTTTTTTTTGGGGTATTATTAACTGAATCCATCTGGGGAAAAACCAGCAACACATTTAAATGGAATATAGAGGTATGAAGTCTTCAAAATTTTAAGGTTAATTAGTTTTAATATAATGACTATTTTAACCAACACAAGTACTTTTCATATGATTCAAGTGGAATTATAAACATGGAATAGTAACTTCTTTTTCTTGTTTTAGCAAAAGAAGTAATCAAACTCTGAAGGGGTTGAATGCCTTTAAGTCCATTCAGTATAAAAGAAATTTCACACAAAAAAATAGGCAGAAGAAAAAAAGGAGGAATCGTTGTAGCTTATTTGGGAAGAAATTCCTCAGATTACAGGCGCATTTGATAGTTGATAATAGTTCTTTCACTGGAATTCCCAAGTGTCAATTTAATAGAAGTTGTTTTAAAAATTTTCTGTAGTGAAAAAAGAGGATACGGTTGAAAATGGGTTAATGCCAAACATAAATCGAAGACAAAAATCTAATGAACCCATATGCGCCTTTGGGCTGAGCGAGAAAATGTTACTCTGTAAATCACTTGGAGTTGTAGAGAAAGGTTTGATGTTAAATATAAGTTACATACAGTATATTTAATATTATCTCTCATCTTAATTATAAGGCCTTGTTAAAAATAATTAAAAGTAGATGTAGTACTTATTTCTAATTCTATCCTTATTTAATTCTTGTTAGAAATAGAAAAAGAGAGGAGAAATGTGAGAATTATTTGTAAATTTAAAAGAAGATAAAGCTTTTAATAAAAGTAAAATACAAATTTTTTAATCAATTTAATATATTTTTAATATTTGAAAATGAGTTGCGAGTGATGCGTGCTGCTGGAATCCCACACCGACTATTAAACAACCGAAACAAGAGCATATAATAAGCATAGCAGAGACAGTCGGTCACGACCTTACTTGAACAGGATCTGTTCTATAGGCTCGTACCTCTGTGTCCTTGAGTATCAAGGAGACAAGATCCGCAGCTTGGTTGATGAATCATGACCAGGTGATCAGAGCGTGATTATTATCTGGGCCGTCCATCTTCATGGCTCGACTTGGCCGCAGAGGATCGTTCCCGGGCAGTTCTACTGTGTGGGATGGTCACTTGGTTGTCTGACAAGCTCCCAAATTTTTGTTTTTCTGGAAGTAGCAGCAAACGCAATTCTGGCGTAATTATATTCATGAAATCGCACAAACCAATTGCAACACTTCATCCGTGGAGTTCTACTTATTGTGCATTTGGGGAATAAAATAAAGACAGAGAGTCAGAAAAATGGGGCAACGCCAAAAGATTAATCACTTGAAGGCCGAATCATCCTGGCAAAGTCAGTTCTAGCAGCTATCCCCGCTAATGTTATATGCTATGTAGACTTGTTAGCTATCAGTGAACGAGATGCCTTAATTATATGTTGATGAAGTTAAATGGAAGTGGCGTCAAATCACTATTAGAAGATAGTGGCAAAGCACAATATGAGTACAGTTGGAATTTGTGCTCTGATGGGGTATTCACTGTAAAATCATCCTCTGAAATGAAATGCCAAAGCGTGAAGATTGGGGGGATGAAGAAGAAATGTGGCAGCTAAGTGGCCAGGAGGTCAAAGTATTGGAGTTTTTCTTTGGCTAGATGGCTAGTAGTTAGAGAGAAACTTCTAACAGTGCGTGTATCTCAACTTAAAGTGCGCTGCACTAGTTTGTTAGTGATTACTAACCAGTGGTGAATATGTAGTTATGGGAATGAAGATATATAGAATATTGTATCAAGAGGATGCCTATGTACAAAGGGATCTGGGGGTAGAATAGAAAAATTTCTTTCGAACCATGGGATTAATGGTTTATTAGTAATTTAAAGACAAAGCATGCTGATAGAAATGAGGATGAAGAAGAAATGTGGCAGCCAAGTGGCCAGGAGGTCAAAGTATTGGAGTTTTTCTTTGGCTAGATGGCTAGTAGTTAGAGAGAAACTTCTAACAGTGCGTGTATCTCAACTTAAAGTGCGCTGCACTAGTTTGTTAGTGATTACTAACCAGTGGTGAATATGTAGTTATGGGAATGAAGATATATAGAATATTGTATCAAGAGGATGCCTATGTACAAAAGGGATCTGGGGGTAGAATAGAAAAATTTCTTTCGAACCATGGGATTAATGGTTTATTAGTAATTTAAAGACAAAGCATGCTGATAGAAATGAGGGTGAAGCTTGCAAAGTCTGAAACGGCATATGGTGAATTCTGCAACAGAAGCATCTTTGGAAGCAATAAACAGTGTTTTGAAGGCCACTACTTTGAGATTTTGAGTGCTCTGGCTATATTGGACGGTTGTATTTTTCAGATAAACAAATGGAAAGCTTTCTTTTTATTGTAATCATTTTGTTAGAGGATTAGCATTGTTTCATATTGCTGTACAATGGGCTGATATGGTACAAAATGACAACTGCAAGATGACTGAGAATGGCAGTGAGAAAAAACTTTTTCATAAATATATGAGAAGCTCTCTTTTTAATAAAACCATTTTCCCATGAACCAAATATACATATTACCTTCTCTGCAAACTAGTTCTTATATTTAGGATCAGAAGTAGTATTAATTTTCATGAAATACTTATTATGTCTGAAAACAACCGTTGGTTGCAACCATTATTTTGTGCAATCAATGAAGGAAGTTTATGGAAAAAAAATATCAAATTTGATAAATAAAGTTAATTAAGACTTCACATTTTAGTATTAAAACTTACCTCTCAACTAATTTCTATATTTAGTTGGCATAAAAAAACGAACTTGTACATTTAGGATGTACTTATATCCTCATTCTTCTTATTGGCATATTGTAAAATTATTGTTGTTAACACTAAAATTGGAATATGCAATACGGTGGGAAAGTTATTGAACAAAAGCATAGGTCCAAAATTCCCTTTCAACAGATTTAGATTCAATAAGACGCATTA
This sequence comes from Neltuma alba, assembly GCF_004799145.2. Taxonomy (NCBI): domain Eukaryota; kingdom Viridiplantae; phylum Streptophyta; class Magnoliopsida; order Fabales; family Fabaceae; genus Neltuma; species Neltuma alba. The sequence continues at coordinate 25,204 of NW_021632066.1, read as the reverse complement.
ACAATTTATTCTAAGTGTATGATTGTGATTAAATAGATGTTTCACATCGCACTAACCAAAACACACCATTTCATTTCCTTTTAAGTCGCAAATAGATGGTTAGGATTAGGGGTGTTCGCGGGACGGGACGGGACGGAACGGGACCGGGACAGGCCCGTCCCGGTGAACAGGGACGGGACGGGATTTTTGTCCCATGTCCCGTCCCTTTTTTTTTTTTTTGCCCCCAATCAATTCTGGACCTTTTTTGAATTGGGCCTAATGTTTTTCTCTTTTTTTTTCGTTCTATTTTTTTTGCCCCCTAAATTTCAGTTCTGGACTTTTTCTGAATTGGGCCTGATGCTTTTTTTTTGAAGCAACCGTAAATTCAAGTTAATTTTGGGCCTTTGCTTGCTTTTTTAACAAAAACTCCTCTGCAGACTGCAGTCACTCTTTATATATTACAGAAATTAAATCAAAGACTACCTAATTAATGAAAAACACCGTACTCAAATTAACATACCATGCAACCGTCCGTTTAATGAGAATTACAACAAAATGCACATGTCTTATCATTGTTAAATTTATGCCTCATTACAGTTCACAATCAAGGGTCAGCTTCACTGATATTATATTGAAAACACCAACAGCATCTGAAATTAATCCTGCACCTCTATAAACTGTAACATTAAAAATCCTGCAGGCCACCATTCTTTTTTTTTTGTTCCTGAAGGTCATGGAGTCGCCACTGAAGCACATTCTCCTACATTAATAATAGAAAGATCTGTTAAATTATATAGCAGTTGAGAACACACACATACATATGGAGGACTTATATATATATTGCATGATTCTTGGATGTGTTCGTATCATCCGAATACAAAACTCCAAACCAGTACTTGTCTTCACTCTATGATTGCTATCTCTACACAGTACACTTGATTGATGATATCAAACTTTCTTACAACACACACACGTTCATGTTTTGTCCTTTTTCATCTTATCCATTTTGAAATGGCACAAATATCAACAAATAAGTATGTCAATTATTTTTTTCCTAAAAATATAGTTATTAACATGTAAAGAAAATTAAACTCATTAAAAGAGATATACTAACATATACTTGATTTACAAAATATGAATTAATATCCATTCAATGACCATATATACCATCGATCCTATCTTAATTCATGTGATGTAGTTGAGGGGACATGAGAAGCATAAAAACTTAATGCATGTATTAATTTGATGTTAATATGTAACAGGGAGAAAAAATTGACGCTAATAAGTAAGAAACAAGGCAAGCAATGCAAGTCTTGCATTCTCAAGGTCTTTAATATTTTGAATAACTTTTTAGCAATCAAGAGCACAATAATAAATCTGCAATCCAAGCAGAACAATCCACCATAATTCATTTTCAAGACAATCATAACACAATCAGTTCAAACCAAAACAAGCAAGACATAATAATATAAAAATTTCAATCCATGACATTAAAGATAAATCAAAACAACTAACCATGAGCCAACTACAAAGCAATTTAACTTTCCAAGAGATTTGAAATTGAAGCTGTTAATTGCTCTTCTGCAAAAAAAAAAAACACCATAAAAAGAACAATTTGTTAGTGCCTTAGTGTTATAAAGTATTTAAACAAAACTGAAAAAATAAATTAAATAAAATAAAAAATAAAAAATACCAATATCAGGATCATTGAAGTTATCAATATCAAATCCCTTTACTTTTGATGTAGATGGAGATAACCAATTCTGTGCACAAATTAGTGCCTCAGCCATATTTGATGATAGGGAACTTCTGAATTCATCAATGACACGATCTCCCGTACTAAATGCAGATTCTGAAGATACAGTGGATACAGGCATGGCCAAGACATCACGTGCAATCAATGAAAGGATTTTGTATTTAGAACTATTTACTTTCCACCATGTCAAAATATCAAAGTTAGGATGAAGAACATCAACTAACTCAGCTTGAAAATACCTCTCCACTTCTGCATATTTATCTGTTTCAACTTCAACCTCGTTTTGGGCAACAAATAGTTGCAGTAGAGGCCTAGATTCCAACATTGCCATCTGAAGTTGACTTAAGCCAGCAGGTTCACTTGATGCTTGTGTCTGACTTTGATTTTGAGATTCAGATGTGTTTGTTTCATGCCCACTTAAATAGAAGTCATACAAACAATACAAGGCATTTGTGACTCTATTTGTCATGGCTTCACGTTGTGTAGAATCAGGGAACATCTCATGAAAAGCAAGCTTCAAAAACTTCATTTTATACCTAGGGTCAAGAACCATTGCTATTACCAACAAAGGATTGAGATTCTCCAACTTTCCCCAATACTTTTCATACTTAACTTTCATCCTCTTAGCCATATCAGACACCAGAAAATTAGGATTATTTGCCCTTGTATGCAGGATAACAAACACATCAGCTATATGTTGAAAGCATACATTTGAGGTAACATAAAGTGATCCTGAAAATTGCAAAGTGATGTCATAGAACACTTTTAAAAAGACAATAAATTCTTTAGCATCTTTCCAATTGGAAGCATCAGGAGGACCAATTAATGTTTTCTCCACAAAATAGTTTGTGTAATCATTATCCTCTTTCTCCATTCTTTCAAAGACGCTACTGAATTTAATAGCATTCTCCAATATGATGTAAGTTGAATTCCACCTAGTTGGACAATCCATGGTTAGGAGGCTCTTAGAGTCAATTTTCATTTTCTGAACAAGCTCTTTGAATTTAAGCAACCTTCCTGGAGAAGACCTCACATATTTAATGGCATTGCGAATGCCTTCAATAGATTTGTGCATGTCCTTCACACCATGACAAACAATTAAATTCAAAATATGTGCACAACACCTCAAGTGCAAGAAGTCCCCATTACATACCAAACCATTCCAATGGCTCAAAACATCTTTTAATTTTGCCACTGCATTATCATTTGAAGACGCATTATCAACTGTGATAGTAAACACTTTCTCAATGCCCCAAGCTAATAAACATTTCTCTATTTCTGATGCAATTGTATCACCCCTATGATTTTCAACTACACAAAAATTCAAGATTCTCTTTTGATATATCCATTCCTCATCAATCCAGTGAGCAGTCAAGCACATAAAGTTAGAATTCTGACAAGAAGTCCATGTATCTGTAGTGAGGCAAACACGAACTTTGGTTCTTTTAAAATACATTTTCAACTTCCTCGCTTCTTCAAGATACAAACCCAAACAATCCCTAGTGACAGTCGCTCTTGATGGGACTTGAAAACGGGGTTCTATCCTAGTCATCATTTCTTTAAACCCATCACCTTCCACAACTCGAAAAGGCATTTCATCCAATATAACAAATAATGCAACATCTTTTCTACATTCTTCTTGATTAAATACATGATGACTCAATGTTTTAGAAGAACCTAATTGAGAGCTTGACAACAAAGATTGTGTCTTCTTATTAATTCGGTTTGGATTTAAGACTCACCTCTCTATATGTTTTTTTAATCCATTTGTCCCATATGAAGAGTGACAAGCAATTGTTGTTGGACAATACTTGCACTTTGCTCGAAGTTGCCCATTTGTCTGGCTTAAAGGAAGCTTGTCAAAATGATCCCAAACCGCAGATTTCTGTCTCTTTCCTCTTGGTTCATCTCCTTCCTCACCCTCAATACTTGTCAAACCAGTGTCTTTTTCCTTTTCATTAACAGGTGTTTCTATAGTTCTACTTTCATTTTCACTATAATCTTCTTGACCAGTTTGTGCATTCGACATCTTTAAAATAAATTAAACTTCTTTTCTGCATAAATAGAAAAAAAAAGCACAAATAATTTACAACTGAAATTGCTAACTAACTAATCAGTAATCAATATCCCCAGTTCGAATTCAATATATATCCTCACAACACAGACAACAATCTGACATCAAATACAATATATATCATTTAACTAAGCTCAATTCGAATCATGCATGGATGACACTTCCATTAAATGACAATATATCCTCAGTTCGAATTCAATATATATCCCCACAGCCAGTCAAACCACACTTCACAGAATCACAGCAAAGTTGTCCGAAATTTAAAAAAAAAATAGCAGAGACAGTTACCTCGCAGATGAATTGATTCAGGGTGTGTTCACACTTCACAGCAAAGGCACGGCACCACGGGCACTACAGAGCTGGCGCAGGGAGAGACACGGCGAGAATTTTCATTCAAGGCGATGCAATTTTTCAGTCAGCTCCAGGATTATGCAATCATGGGTAATTTTATACTTTTCAGTGATTGTCAATGGCAGAGAATCAGTGGAGACTCAAAGAAGAAGAGGCGGGAGAGTACTCACCCGCGTCAGAGACTCAGAGTGCAAAAAATCCGAGGAAGAGAGGGCAGTCGGGCACGCTAGCTCTACGGTGGTCACTATCGTGTGTGAGAGTCGGGATCGCAGGAGTAACAGAGTGCAGCTGCGGGGAAGGAACGACGAGGAAGAGGCGTGCCTGAAGGCAGAGGCGCCGAAGCCATCGAGGTCGCGGGAGAGTTCAGTACAGACTACAGAGTGCGGGCGCAAGATAAAAAATCTGACAAAGAACGCTAGCGAGACGGTGGTCCGGATTCAAGATCCAAATGTGGCTTTAGCTTCAGCTATCTCCTTGTGCGCGAGAGTCGGGAAAGGAGTGAGCAGACCTTCGGTCGCAGACTCAATTGGATTGAGAGATTTTGAGGGGCGAGAGCGGCAAGACGAGGCGCGGCGTATGGCTAGTATGAACTGAACCTCTATGAGTAATTGAGTAATGAGTATGAACTACTAGAAATTTAGGGCTCAGGAGACGAAGGGAGGACCGGATAAATTGAAAATTGCAATTTTTTTTTATAATATATACCCCGGGACGGGACAGGGACGGGACGACCCAGTCCCGTGTCCCGTCCCGTGTCCTGTCTCGTCCCGGTATTGTCCCGTCTCGTAAATTTTTTTATCCCATCCCGTCCCGTCCCAAAGTTATCAGGATCGGGACGGACCTACCGGGACGGGACAATTTGAACACCCCTAGTTAGGATACACTCTTATAAGCTCTTACTAAATATAAATAATTTAATCAAAGGCGTACTTAAAAACTGTATTCAAGAAATGGGTGATCGATAGGTATAATCGATAACTGGATCAGGAGTGTAAAATGTCTTCTTGTGATACTTACATAAATTAAAAGGAGTTATGATATACTGTTTCGGTTTTTAATATAAGACCTATTTAACTACTTCGATTAAATTAAAGAAGTTTGTTAAGTTAGGTAATAATCATAACTATAGCATATGTTTTCCAAAATACCCTCAGTTAAAACTTCTTTAAAAAAAATGACATTTCAAAAAATGTTTTAAATTATTTTATTAAAAATATAAAACGGTAGAATTGATGTATGTGTAAAATTAATGAGTAATAAGTATTATTGTGATATTTAATTATTTAATAGGAGTAATTTAAGAAAGAATTGGTAAATATAAGAAATATGTCATATATTTAGGACCAAAATCAATATTCTAACTAGGTCCGATATTAGGAACCGGAGGAATACTTACTTATATATACGTAACATGGCAAACTTTTTTGCTTGAGAAAGTGCAATTGCACATTACATTCTTTATGATGTTCCCCTCCTTTTTAATGGTCTCATTTTTTAAGCATCCAACAATGCAAGGACTTGTTCTCACATTTCAATTCAAGTTATATCTTTGATGATATTGCTTTTAAAACTTTCACTGCATCAAGCAAAAATTAGTTTCTAAAATAATAATTTGTTTTGGCTAACTGAAAGAGAAACTTAAGTAAATGAAAATTGATACACAAACACTAAAATAGACTTGGAAAAGATCAAAGAATGAACAAAAATTAGTAGGCAATAAAAAGCTTACGAAATAACAATCATAAGCCAAGATAAGTCTAAACCTTTTAGGTTGAAGGTAAGAATAACAACTTGCATAACATCGTGATCAAAAGAAAACATCATATTTACTTCAATGAGCAATTCAGGTGATGGTCCAAAGACTCGCTCCATCGGACCCCTTTTGAGAACACATAACATGACTACTTTTCAAATGATTGACATGGAATCATAAATTATATGCAAGAGTAAATTCTTTTTCTTATTTTAGCAAATGCAAATAATGGAGCTATGAAGGTTGAATGTCCTATAAGCCTATTCGGTATAAAAGAAATTCTGCACAAACAAGAAAGAGCGGAACTTTGTTAGTTTTATAGGAAGAAACTCGGGGAAATTGCAAAAAAAGACCTTGGAATTGTAAAAACGCAGATAGGGACCCTTGACAACTTCACTTTGGGTTTTGACAAGAATAATATTCCCTGAAGTTGTCAAAACCCAAAGTGAAGTTGTCAAGGGTCCCTATCTGCGTTTTTGCAATTCCAAGGTCTTTTTTTGCAATTTTCCCAAGAAACTCTTTAGTTTAGAAGTGCATTTGATAATTGATATTACTTCTCTCTCATGAATTTCCACATGCCAATGTAATAAAAAAAATTTTTAAAAATTTTCTGTAGTGAAGAAAGTAGAGGACGCAAGTTGAAACTGACCCACACAAATTCATTAGACCCAGACGCTCATCTGGGCCGAGCGAGAAAAAACCAACCGACCCTAAAATCCCACATCGGCTATAACACAAACAAAAAAACAAGATATAACCGAGTGACAGATCCAAAAAGGGCACGACCTTACTTGAACAGGATCTGTTCTATAGGCTCGTACCTCTGTGTCCTTGAGTATCAAGGAGACAAGATCCGCAGCTTGGTTGATGAATCATGACCAGGTGATCGGAGCGTGATTATTGGCTGGGTCGTCCATCATCATGGCTCGACTTGGCCGCAGAGGATCGTTCCCAGGCAGTTCTGCTGTGTGGGATGGTCACTTGGTTGTCTGACAAGCTCCCAAAAATTTTTTTCCGTTTATTCCTCAAAATCTGAAAGGACTGGCCCTTTTTCTCCCCGACCACCGCGTAAGGATTCCTTATTTCTGTTGGTTTCTCTGGTCAATTGCAATATTTTCCAGTTTGATCTGTGCGCGCTGCTTGTTTGGAGCTCCGCAGTGACGTGCTGTGCCTTGGAATGTTCTCATGTAGGGGTATTTCACAGCCAAAAAACCGTTGACGTCGACCTCTCTTTACAAGGTATTTCACATCCTCCGATGAGCGATGGAGATCGACGGGAAAGTCCATTCTCAGAGGCCCGTGACACTAGCTTCTGAGGAACATCCAATGAAGAGAGGAACCGAGGGAGCTTGTGATTGAAGACATCTCAGGTTCAATTTATCATCTAACCTACTTGGACGAATTGCGGCACGCCATACTTGAGTTCTACTTATTATGTGCGCATTTGGGGAACGAAATAAACTCAGTTTCAGCTGCTATCCCATTTAATGTTATATGCTGCGTAGGCATCTAGGTTGCCAAGACACTTTGTTAGCTTGGACTAAATGGAAGTAGGAAGCGTTCCAAAATTTGCTTGTAGGTGTAAAGCCACTACAAGAAGATAGTGGCAAAGCACAATACGATTGGAATGTTTGCTCTGATGGGGTATTCACAGTAAAATCATCCTATGAAATGAAAGATCAAGGCGTGACGATTTGGGGGGATGAGGAAGAAATAGGGCGGTTAGATGGCCCGGAGCTCGAAGTGAAGTTTTTCTTTGGCCTGATGGCTAGTAGTTAAAAGAGAAACTTCTTAACAGGTTTGTTTATCTCGACTTGTGATGGGCTGCACTAGTTTATCAGTGATCTTGAGTTCTGAAACTTCTAATCAACAGGGAAATGTAGCTTATGTAATTGTGGGAATAGAATAGAAAATTTCTTCCGAACAGTGAAATTAATGGTTTAGCAATAATTTACAGACAAAACACCCTGATAGGAGTGAAGGGGGCTTGCGAAGTCTGAAATAGCATGTTGAATTCTGAAACAGAAGCATCTTTGGAAGAAAATAAGCAGTTTTGAAGACCTCTGCCATGGGATTGTGAATGCTCAGATATATTGGACTGTCGTATCTTTTCCTCTTTCTTCCCTACCCCCACCCCCACCTTTTTCCCTCTAGAGGACGGTATTTAGTCCTAAATGCAAAACTATGCCCTGATTTAGTACAAAATCAAAATGGGAAAGGGAGTGAGAATGATAGCATGTTCATACTTGTGTGGAAGCAATTGTTTGAGGTGAAAATGAGAACTTTTTTTACGGTAACTTGTGGGAAGCTCTCGTTTTACTCTAATCACTTTGTTAGAAGATAGCATTGTGTTCTGATGCTGAACTATGGGCTCATAGGCATGAGAAGCTCCCTTTTTGAATAAAACCACTTTGCCATCAACCAAATATCATAAAAACACTTTCTCTTACATTTTGCCCTTTCCTTGAATCCCTTTTCCATGAAACAAGCGCAGGCTATGAGAAATCTTTGATGGATTGGAATTAGCATGGATATGCTGGCTAAAGACACATTCAACTGGGAATGGAATTGACTTGGCTTTTTTAGAGGTAAATTCAATCAGAGGTACCTTAGCTGTCCAACTAATAATAACCAAAATGAAGCAGAGAACGTATGGTTAATGGCTACTCAAGCCTCGTATAAGGCTTGCAAAATTCACAATACTCCAGAGGAATTGGGGTTTAGCCATTAGACGTGCTTAATGCGAGAAACAAATATGCGTTATGATTATAACTGAGAGTTCATCATTTTGAATAACTACCAAGTGGGATTCTCGCTCTATGAATGATGATGCCCATAGGGTCACCCATCTCTGTATGTGTTCAAAGTTTTAACAACGTTTATATTCAATTCCAAATGAAGTCTCACTTTTTTTTTTCCCCTCATTAATTCATTTATCTATTTTTAAAAAACCTAGCTTTCTATATTTGATTTTACATTAAAAGATCTTATGATCATAATTTTGAGCCTAACGTCCATTGGCCTGGTGGCACGAATGGTGCCCTTGTGTCACTTGAAATCAGGGTTCGAGGTTGCCTACTTTTTTAATAATAAAAAAAAAAACCTCAGTTTTGATTTGAACAGGCAGTTACTCTCACCAAACATGTTCTAAGCCAAAAGAGGAGTTTGCAGAGGCCAGAATTAAATGGGGAAAAACTTTTTTGACACACTATTAGAATTCATAGTTCAAACTCAAAGTCAGTTTGAAAATTAAAACCATCGAAGTACTTGACCAAGTTTTTATGAAAGGCAGGGGTATCAACACTTACCTACAGAGCAAGTAGTCTGCTTTTAATGTGAAATTTAAAGCATTTAAACAACAAAATATTTTTGTTAAGGTTCTTGAAATGTATAAATCTAAGTCAGATTTTCATCAATATCTATTTATTATTATGCATTTTCATCACCTTGGCTTCAAATGCATTGAGTGACTGAACTAGCTGGAATATGCAATCCTACAGGCTATGCTTTTGAAGATACAATACTCCAAAACGAAATCTTCGTCAATAGATCATTATCAAAGCTTCAGTTCTACCGGCTACAGAGTCATTGATAGGGAGTCCTTTCTATTTCAAGATAGAAAAAGAGTAACATTTCACATGGCCTGTGTATATTCCCAGGCATCTTCTACCTGAACCACCATCTTTGGACTGCCGATAAAGGAGCATTCAATGCCGGAGCATGGCGGTGGATGAATGGGGTCACAGTCCTCCCAATTTTAGCCCAAACACTTTGATGGTAAGAAGCAGTAACAGGAGCTTGATACATGAGCTTCAAAATCTGTAAAAGGAATTTTAGGCAAAGCAACAGAAAATTTTGTGAGATCTGCAACAACTCATTATATAATATATATAATTGTTGCCCAGGGATGCACTGCATTACTACCTAAAGAAATTTGGAAAATCATGACAAAATCTGTGAAAGACAAATATAAACTAAGGGCTCATTTGGCAGGCGAAATAGAATGCAAAAAGGGGGGAAAAAAAGAAAAGAAAAAGATAAAGAGAATGACCCTCATGCCCATACTTCTAATGAAAATATTAAAAAAGAGATAGAAACTGATTAGAAATGATGACAAGGATATAATAGACATTACATAAATTTTTACTTTTACCACTCTTTGTTGATAAACCAAACATACCCCAAAATATTTGGCATATGTACTCATGTATGAAGTACTGCTTTGTTCAAGATTTTTTTTTTTTTAAACTTACCAAAGATATCATCTAATTAATCACAAGAAAGTTATGTTTTTCCATTGATAAATCACATCACATGGACAAAAGACAATGTAATATCTATGACAACTACTTGAACAGGAATCAAGGAAACGAAACAAACCTGCCAATACATGAAAGTTTGTAGTATGTTGCGCTGCCACCTGCATATAGTTCAAGGAAAGAAATGAAGTCTTCATTATCCTCAACAGTCAATACAAAGGAATCTGCAGAAAGGGAAAACTAAGGATAAATGTTAGGAAAGATCAAGAAACAGACGATAGCAGTGATATGATCAGAAGGAAGCCAAGCCCAATCTCAACATGTGACGTCAGGATATTAAGGGTGGTTGTATTTGATTCCACCCAAACACAAGATTCTTCCATATATTTCCTATCCAAATAAAAAATAAAAACAAATATTAGTTATTGGTAGCTTTCAAGCAATCATATTTGAATTAAATCTGGGAAAACCAGAAGAATCTGCAATCATATACGAAGTCCACAAGGCACAAAAAAAAAATGCCAGTTATATGGCTAGACAAGAAAGAGTAAGTAGTTATGTTTTATGGGGCGAAAAAACATAACTGTCCATTATTTATTTACTTTTTAAAATCTTGATTATGTATATTTCAAGATTTTATGGAGAGAAAAAGAAAGTACGTAGTTATGGAGGGTTTCTTGAAGGTTAGAAACAACCCATTATTTATTTACTTTTTAAAATCTTGATTATTTATATTTCCAATTAGAGCATAGTTACTAACCTGAATTCAATATTTACCATTTTTCATTTCAAAATAGTAATTTTTTAGTTGACAGATAATTACTCGAACTCTTTAAAGTCAACACTCAACACTATTTTAACAGGATAAAAAAAGGAGAAACTATAATTATATAACTTCTCTGTTTAAAAAATATAAAGCAGAGTATAAAAGTTAAATGATATACAGAGGATGGTGCATGCTCAACTATGCAAATAATTAGTAAAGCAGAATCATGCCAGTTCATGAGAGCAAAACAACAAATTCTATATAATCAAAGTACAATAAATTTCACCTGTACAGAGTGGATCGACTGAAATTACGTCTAAGGAACTTGGCAACATGCTCCAGTGACCGGCATAATACGGGGATCAAAGCAACTGCAACAAAAATATATTAAAAAATAAAAAATAAAAAAGGATAAGACATCAAAGTGAGATGAAATAATGAAAGTATTGATGGCAATAGAAAATATGCCAAGGAAAAAAAAAAAAAAATCAATGAATCAATGCCCCAACAAATACTCACATTTGAGGCAGAGATGTGAAGTAGCAAATGAAAGACAGTATAATAAATATATAAAATCCTTCGTTCCAACTATTGACTGGAGGTATATTTGCAAGGCCTGCAAATTCCATGCTCTTGGTTTCTGCAATAGCACAAAACAAGTAGTAAAAACAGTCAGAAATGAGAACATTAATGAAATAATATAATTATAGACCAGAAAAGAGAACTCACCCCATACTGCGAGTACAAGGAGTACAGAGAAGAGCATGCAGTGCCCAAAAAGGAAAGTCGATAAGCTCTTTGTGAAATACTCCTAGGTACCAGTGGAATGACAGCAAGCATAGCAATGACGAACACCTGAGTGAAGAGATTACAGAAAGGCTTCAAGGTTGACAATCCGGATGAGTGAACAGTTTGACAGCAAGGATAAAAACTGATTTTTTTTCCCCCTGTTGGTGAAATAGCTAGGTCCATTGGAAACATCCTCTGCCCTAAGTTTTATTTATATGCTTCAGCTTTATATTTCTCTTCCCAGTATTTGTGCCACTAGACGTTTGTTTTAGATATGTTTGTGATTTAATTATATTCTTATAATCTATCTGTAATCTTGACAGAATCCTATTAGGAGATAAGATGATAGGGTTACTGTGCCTACACGTGCACGGTTTTTCCAAATGAATAAGACACTTTTCATGGAATCAACATTTTGATCATTTTCATCAAATTTTTCATAGCATAAAAGTAAAATACATCCACGGAGCAAATGATGAATGAAACAGTTGATTCCCAGTTATCTTTTGTACAGGAGATGGGGATTCTCAGGAGATTATTTGCAGGCTAAAGAAATGGATTTGGACATCCAAAAATGGTCCTTGGTGCTCCATGGCTTTTTGTAGCAGAATACTTGCTTTTGTATCAGAAGAATAAAAATGATCATCATCAGTGATCAATCAACATATTTACAACCACTTTCCAACCAACTTGGGTAAGAAGTAGGATAATTTGCTTCAACTTACAAAGCACAAGCTGCTTTTCAAATCTGTAAAGTCATAAATTTGCATAACTTTGGCAAATATCGATGCTAATGGCACTAATTATATGAGATTGATGATGTCTGGGACATTAGCTAACAGAGTTCTGACATATTAGATATAGTAATAGGAACTACCTATCAGCACAAACACAAGCGAAGAATATGGCACCAAAACAGAAGATCTATGACAGGAATATGAGAAATACCTAATAGAGGGGTTACCATAACTAATAACACAAAGACAAGCTCAGAGAATTCAGATCCTGTTGGTATGGAGAAATTGACACAATCGCTTGATAAAATAGTTAAAGCTTTCCCAACTCACAATTCCCAACCAATGAAGCAACACTAGATTCCCACATATCACAGACTCGAGCCACAAATACTCATATACATCAAGGGTAAAGAGGAACATGCAAGTGATAACCGACTATCTCAACCAAACCAGATCCAATACTCCCCTTTTCTCTCCTTTCTCGGATTTTCCTTCATATATACCTTTTACCAGTATTTTAACTGGTCCCTCCTATCTTTGCATCATTTCTCTCCTTTTACTCTTATGATTGTCTGCTTTTTGACAATTTGTTTACATTCAGCCAATGTTTTGAAAATTGTAAACTTAAACTATATGGACAAGTGAGGCCTCAAAAACATGACAAATAACAAAACTTGTACCCTTTTTTTTTCTAAATATTAATTTCGTTCCTAAATATAGCATTCTTTTTATTATACACAAGGGAAAACAGTGGAAATATGAACATTCGAAACCCAAAAATATAATCCACAGTGTCATAAATTGACATAAAAGCATCATAATCAAAATTTTGTTATAAACATAAATATTCAACCAAGCATTCAGATACAAAGAAAATGAAGAAAACATTGATTTAAACATGGTCATTAGACTGTTCGTATGCATGGGAAATTATAACTAATTATCACGAATGAATTCATATGCTAAGTGTGTAAGTCAAAAGACTTTACCCAAGCATTGACAGCAAAATGAATTGTCTGCCGCTCCCAACGCAAGGGAGTTGGATTGGAACCTGCAGTTGCTGATGTTCCTGAAGTTCTATTTGTTGATCCTGTTCCTGGAGCATCAAGGTTGTTATACATTCAGTATAAACAGCAAGTTAAGCTGGCATCCAAGGAAGGCCAAAAAGAAAACAACTATCAAGCTAAGCTAGGCTTCTTAGGATCACTTCGTGTTTTTTTTTTTGCCCCCCAACTTTCCTTTGAAATTCTTTTACAATTATGATAAAAGTGCAAAAACATAAATTCACCTGAGTTTCGTGTATAAGCTTGGTCATTTCTTGATGGGGGTGATTGTGATGATGAAGTAGCTGATGGTCTTGTTGACTGAGATGAACTACTGGTAGACATTGGCTCTACTATGAGATCAGGATCCTGTTTAATATTCATAGAATCAGAAGCACTTCAGTCAATGTGAAATAATTTTGTTCGAAATATGCACTTGGTTGGTTCTCATTGGATAATTGAGATACCCAAAAAAAAAGAAATCTTATTAATCTGTAGCTACTTCAAAACATTACGTCAATAATCCATAGAACGATATGCTATGTTGTAGAAACACTAAATCAGAAGCAATGAAAGAACTTAGCAAGTATGTAACTAAGCAAATTCTCTACCATTAATCCTGGACTAGAAGATCAGTGTCTAGTCTGACTAAAGGATCAATAGAAGCAAAATCGATCAAAACTTGAAATTTGATATAACAAACTCTACCTTAAAAGCACTCAGTTCTCATACTATTAGCAGCTAAAAACAAAAAAAAAAGTCTAATTCCATGGCGCATGGGCAAATTAGGTTACTAAAATTTAAAATGCAGGAAAATTAAATTGATTAATAGGTTGCCTATAAAAATAATCATAACCTGTTTAACCCAAGTTTATTCACAATAATTCTGATGAAATGGTGAGGAAATGGAAGTTTAGCTTCGAAAAAGAAAATTTAAAAAAAAAAAAAATCAAAGAGTTCATCTCCACAAGTTATAATTCAACGAAACACAATGATTTAGGTCACATAAAGGAAAGTAAATGACAAAAACTGTGCAAACTTAAAAAAGTCCCATTCATGCTGAATCTGAAGACTTGAAGTCCAAAGGTCAAAACTCGTTAAAACAAGTACCATAAAACCGGCAAAAAAAAATCCCAATCTAAAAAATAACCACTATGCAAATAATAAAACAGCCCAGTTTAGACCCATCATACAAGGGCTCTCGTTGAGAATTACGAAGCAAATACAAACCAATCATGAAAAAAAGAACGATAAGAGCTTGGAGTAAATTTCATCACTTCCAGAGAAAAAAATGCACATGCACAACAAGGATTAATCAATCATTCTTTGATCGAAGCGTATGTGACCGAAAAACAAAGAATAATAGAGCAGAGACAATGTAGCGTTGGTAGAACTTGCGCTTGTAGTGATTGACAACATCAGAGTTGGAGGCCATATGGGCAGGGACGAGAACATTGGACCAGTAATCGGCCCATCTCGGATCGTTCTGGTAGTCATACGCCGCCGCCGCTATCTTCTTCAGCTTTTGTGGGTCTTCCCCCATTGCAATTGAGAACTGTTTTAATGCTTCCTTCTGCTTTCTACTGGACTGACTTTGGCCAGTTCAAAGCTCGCTGTTTCCCTTCTAGGTATTTAACAAGTGTCACCTTACTATGATTTGCAATTTTAATTTATTATTTTTGGCCAAAAATTATTTATCTTTTAATGAAGGGACAGCTCATAGCATTTAATTAGTGAGAGCATTACGGCATTGTCACATCCCAATCCGGCCGAAATGGGCTGGCTGGGCCACAGGAAAAAGATATTAAATAGGCCTACAAATAAAGGGAGCAATGGGTTACCTTTTTTTTTTTTGGGGACAAATTGGAGATAAATATCCATTTGGCAATTTATTTGTAAAATGGGACTTAGATTTTTGTAAAGGTTTGAGGTCCCTGTAGAAAATTAAAAATAAATACCTTTAGTGCTTAATAGATGAGAAAGAGGAAAAATCAGAAAAGGAAAAAAAAAAAACGTAATCCTGCATAAATTTTTTCTCCTCCCTGTGTCCTCCATTGCATCCACAATTGCTGAGGGTTCTATCGGAGCTCCAGTCTGTTAGTGAAGGCTAGGAAGGTAACTTACATCAACATCTTTTATGGATTTTAGTGTTTGGTGGAGGTGATTGTAGTGATATTCATTCTTGACTTAGCTGCCTTTGATACTCGGTACGTGGGCAAAAAACTCCTTAATAAATTTGTGGCCTCAATTGGTGATTATATATTCATCATTATTATATAAGCAGATGCATTTTATGAGACTAACATAATGCACTTTGTGAAATAATGAAAGAAAATGTCATCCCCAAATATGTTGTTTGATTTCAAATTTTTTATCGTAATCTAGTTTAACGATAGTAGATTTTGAAGGGATATCAAGAATTGGGTTTTGGTTTTATCTTCTGAAAGAATAAGTTTTTATCTTGTCTTGGTTTAACATTATACCAACATATGCTTTGTTGAAAGTTGAGTGAAGTCATTGATCCTAATTGTGCTAAGTGTTTACAAGTGAATGATATTGTAAACTTTGGTTTATTTAACATTGATGTCATGTATTTGCAGGTGTATAGTAAATATGATGAATAGATTAGTGAAAGAAATATATTGCTTCTTTCATATAGGTTGGAAGGTCACTAATAAAGGGAGGATTCAATATGTTGGTGAGAGAGCAAATGGAAGAATGATAAGAGAAGGAATGTCAATAAATGAGCTTAGAATAATAATGTCTTTATGTCTTGGTATTCAAGGTAAAGGATTTTAATTGAAGTGCACATTGTTGGGATTCGATGAAAACACTATTATAGACATAGAAGATGATGAAGGCATGCAACAAGCAGTAAAATTTAATGATAAATTTGCATACTTATATATAGTTGAAGATGGGAATGAGTTGATAGATGAAGGATTGCTCATGATGAATTTACAACAGTAGCTCCCATGAATGATTAAAAATGTGTACACCAATTTAAAAGAATTTGTTATTAATTGTCAGTATTTTTTTTATGTAGGTCTACTTTAGAAGGATCATATGGATTATGTATAGTTGGATCTTCATCAAGTAGAATACCACAAGACATACCATATTTAGTTCAAAGTGTACTTATACCTATCCCTGAGCACGGGGTTGAGAAGTGAAAGGACTTGCTTTGTGGTCCTCCTAAGAGTTTCACAAATGCTGCTGAATTTAGAGAAGCACTATATAAGTATAGTTTGGCACATAATTTTGCATATAAGTTTGTGAAGAATTATGTAAGTAAAATGATAATGAGGTGCAAGGTGGATGGGTATCCATAGAGGATCGTTGCATATCAAGTGGGGTAGGAAGAGTCAAGTTTCTTACACATGCATACGTTTGAGGAAAAACACAATTACTCATCACAGGACAATCTAATTGTATATTACAAATTGACCCCAAGCTTAGTTTGTTCCATAATTAAAGATGATTTGAGGGACTGTCTAGAAAAACCACTAAATGAGATAAGACGTGAAATTTATAAAAAAATATGGTTTATCAATATCTTATGATCAAGCATGGAGAGGTAAAGAGAAAGCATTGACAGAGATATAAGAAGCATCATAGTAGTCATAATGTTGATTCCTTGGTATTGTAATAGACTAATAGAAGTAGACCCAAAAACAGTGGCAAAATGGGAAGGTAGTAACCATAGGTTTATCAGATTATTCATCACATATGGATGTAGCATAGAAGGATTCCTGGGAGGATTTCGGCCTATTTTGTATATTGATGGAAATCATCTCAATGGCCATACAAGAGGACCATGTTATCTGCATCAGCTCTTGATACTGATATAATTATACCCTACTGCATATGCCATTATGGGTGGGGAGACCAATGATGATTGGATATGATTTATGCATAATATGAAAAAAAAAAAATTTAGGCTCTCATAAAATGGTGATTGTATTATATAGACATAATGTAATAATACATACTGTCCAGTTTATATTTGGGGCTTAGAGGCATGCCTATTACTTTAGGCATATCAAAGAGAATTTTAGTTCAAAGTATTCAAAGGTTTATAGAGGCTTAAGACAAAATACACAAATTAGGAAGGATGATGCTTTGAAGATGTTAGATGAGATTATATATGTTAGAACTGATCGTGCCTTTCAAAAGTAATGAACAATATGAGATGCTTTAGTCTTGAATTGGTAAAATAGCTTAAAGATCATGGTGATATTGACCATTGGCCATTGTCATGATTTCCATTTAGGAGGTGAGACAACATAATTGCTAATTTGGCCAAGTCATATAATGCATGGCTTGTGAAAAAAATAAAACATCAAAAAATGTGTCGCCTTACTTGTCCTCCATCATCTGTTTCTGCCATTAATGTCCTACTGACCATTGTTATTAAAGGGCTACTTACTCTTTTAATTTGACCTATTGTACACAACTAATCTCGATCAATATCTTTATAACACATTGTAACTATAATCCTGTCGTGTGTACATCATAAGTAAGTCAAACAGCAATAACCAAATAAGATGAAGAAACTTCTCTTCTTCTAATGTTCCATCAACAACATATCTTACTTTTTACCCTCCTCTCCTGAACACATGCGAGACACAATGTTAAAAAACTTGTCCTTCTCAGTTATCACTCTCTTTCTCCTCTTAATGGGCTTCAACATGGAAATCCACAGAGAAGTTATTTTTTGACTTGGTATGATTGTCCTTTTGATGTCTTTTGGTCTTCTCCCTTGTCAGTCTCTTTATCTAATGACCCTACTCCCTTATTTTCTTCATCATACACAATATTGGTGGGCAATCTCTCAATGATTTTATCCCCTCCATCATCATTATTACTATCATCATCACCTTTCTCTCCATTATTATCACCTTTCTCACTATCTCCTTCCTCTCCATCATCATCACCTTCATCAATACCTCCTTCCTGATCATGATCTTTACCTTCAGTAATATCTCCATCATTATCACCTTTGTCACTACCTCCTTTTTCACCTTTACTATCAGATGGAAGAATCACTTCCTCATCACCTATGTTGTCAACAAAGTCCTTCAAATTTAAACTTTGCATCCCTTCTAGATGGAGCTGCACCTTCATAAGCTCTTCCACAAATTGGTTACTAAGCCTTTTATGACTTTCATCAAGTGCATCCATCATCCTTTGATGCACTTCCTTTAATTCCTGCATAACACATTTATTAAATGGTTAAACTCATTACACACTAATGAAATTTATACTTACAAATCTATGAACACACCGGTAGTAGATAAGCAACACTTATTATATCTTCCTACACTTTTGTAGACTTTCTTTTGTACAATAAGCCTATGTTACTCTTTGACTTTTTGTTGACCAATTCCTTTAGTCTCTTGTTCATCCAATATGCAATAACATTTCTTAGGTCATGGTTAATAGCTTTTAACAATGGGAATTTTTCACCCAAATATAGCTGCAACAACAATCACTGAACACCCCATATTAGCCAATTGAATTAAATAGTTACAAAAACATTTAAGAACATGTTTAACTAAAAACATACCAGCAAGAAGTATAGACATCCACCCACAGTGCAACTTGCATCTCTCCTTCCTAGACAAATTCACATAATCTTCTATTTCCTTTTAGAGGTCATTCATGATGTACGTCGCCCAATCATATTGTTCATATCCATTCATAGTTGAACACACCACCCTTAATAACTTGTCACAAACTTTTGCACTTGAAGTCGGGGCTGGAAATGTCCCAAGTGTGACCAACATAAATAATAATTCAAAGTGCTTATTATCCTTTCTACTTTTTATATCAGCTAATATCATGCTATATACAACATTATCATACTTTTTTCTCAACTTCGTATATGTGTCATCATTTTCATCTACATCTCCTTTTACCTCTTTCCCAATATGGGGCACACCAAGCAATGTTCCCATATCATTTGCCTCAATTTCTTCTGTCCTCCCCCTAATTTTGAATTTATGTGTTGCTGGACATATGATTGAATGAAAGCCACAATTAACTCACATGAGAGTCTGTCACAATCCACATTTCACAACTTAGAGAATCCTATATTCTCTATCCTTTGTCTTAAACTTTCATCACTTTTAACAAATTCCACTAATGACATGAATTGACGAACAGAGTAACGGGTGAACATTTTTTATTTTCTCTTATTTTTCTTCTTCTTGTGCCTCAATTGTTTGGCCCTTTCACTATATATTTTCCTCTTATCGATAGACAGTCTTGCCCATGCCTCTTTTGCCTCATTAGTTCTATTTACTACACTCTCGAATTTTTGTCCTTTTGTAAATTCCTCTCTAAATAAGACATACCCATTCTTTGCCCCTTTTGAAGTTGATGTCTCTCCCTCCAACACCATTTTTTTTTTACACTACACATTACTAAAAGCGTGTCAGAAAACAATTAATCTCCAAGCATGTAAGAACAATGTTAAGTGGAGGAATGCATATATAGTTCAACAATGCGACAAACCTAGTAGTATGAAATCCAAGTAGCATAAATTTTGTTTGCTAAAACTAATTCATCAACTTTGACTTCTATAAAAATGAATAAATCAAGTTTACATAAAATTCTACTGACTCTTTTGGAACAGAATTGGGCAAATTTCATTATTTATGGTTGTTGTAGTGAGTGTCTTATGAAAAGTGTTGAATCTAATTGAAGAATATGCGAGTGTATATATCAGCAATCATTTAAAACCAACCCTACTTTTGGCCCCTACTACCATTCTCATGCATAGTGTTCATAGGCAACTAGTTATAGATTTAAACAAGTTGGATGTATTATATTTCGAACTTGAGTATTTGAATGAAAAATCAATGAACGAATTCTAAAATTATTATTCTAGAGGAAACAACTAGTTAATATTATGCTTAAATGCCACTTTAATTGGATAATTTTGTCATCTTTGCAATTGGTTCCAGGATATTATAAATGCTATTTGTCATGATGACGACATCAAAGTTGTATTTTTTGTTAGTTCGAATGTTGTGAGTAATCTCATCAATTTATTATTTCAATCCGGCTCTTTTATGATGCCTCTTCATATGACCCTCAACTAAAGTTCTATTTTGATCAAGGGAAAACAAATAAAGGGAAATTTTTGAAAAATGTCATAAGTCCTCTTCTTTGGATGGATGGAAAAGCAAGGGACAGCTAATCAAGTATTGTGAAGTTTTAAAATTTTCAGTTCTCTTTGAACATTTAAAATTTTATTCTTGAATCGAAGCATAAAACCTGTTTAAATGCTGCTTTCATGAGAATGCTTGTGTTCATTATATGCTCGTCTGATCATCCTTTTCTATATATAAGGCTGGAATGCTATATATTCAATAGCATCAGCTAAAGGAAAACGTGTTTAAGTAAGTGCGATTCATCATTGTGGTTTCTTTTTCCTTTGAGAGATTGTTTATCTGTACACATGATATGATATAAAATCAATTTGGGTTGGAAACTTAATCAATTCTTGTTTTAAGTCCAATATGGGAGTAAAAAATCATGCAATTGTCATGGGAAATTAATGTTATGCATATGTGGGCTATATCATTGTACTAAAAAAGATTATCAACTTCACTATCATCAACCAAATCTACTAATGCCAAAACAAGAGTTCAACAATGAAAACATGGTGCAGTAGGACAAGGGTGTATAGCTCTCAGCACGTTGTTTTTGTTGGACAATCAAAGCCATGGTATCTTGTTTCACATTCTCTTAAATTTATTTCATGATTATAACTCCTTCAATAGCACCTTATCCTTTTGGTTAAATTTTGATCACAAATTAAAGCAAGTATTTCACCTTTGCCTAGTTGTATCATTTCTATTAATTTATCTTGTACAGAAATATGATCTCACATTTCTAAAGTTAGCAACTTATACTTTCTATGCCTTTCTGTAACCATGAGGGGATTGGTCAAAGGATAGCCGGGTCCAACTATTTGAACTTATTGTGATAATGTCTGTGGAAAATGTGTTCCAATTCTTTTTAGTTTCTAAAGCCATTAGCAATGTAGCAGTCTTTTGTATTTATTGAGGCACCTCAAATTTGGATATAATTGCAGCCTTTATAATATCTTTTCACGAAATCAATATTAGTTGAGTGTGCCAGCACACTTAAAACGAGTGTTCAAAGTGATCCAGATACAGGCCTTGGTCCAGTCATCAGCAAACAGGTTTGTATGAGGTTTTACATGTACTTACTCTACATTATCGATTTGTATTTTCAACTAAACATATCTTATTATTGGCTTGGGGGAGCCTAAACATCATAATCACAAATCATCAATGTAACTTTGTAAGCATTACTGACATGGTTTCTAAATGAACCTCCTTTTCACATTGATCATTTGTATAGTTTCACTACCCATCAACAAACATAGAGAAGGAATCTTAGACAAACTTACCTTTGTGTCAGCCCAAATTGCTCCTTTTCTCTCTTTCTTACCTTCAATCGATTCCCACAATGTAACCCTACAGTCGTTCTTTTCCTTTCTCTTCTTTAACGGTGACCACAACACCATAAATATGCCCTTCCTTCTTCTCTTCTCTCTTCTTCGACAGCGGCAGCTTCCTCCTCTGCTCTCTTCTCCTCTCTTCTTTGTTCTTCGTGTCGTTCTTCAACCAGGGATTACACTATGAAACAACCCACGCCTCCCCCTGGCTTTTGTTTAAAATAATACTCGGGACAGTTTGGTCATTGCATATAACATAAAAACCCCAATTTGGTCTCAACTAATCAAAATGGCATTCCCCTTATTCAGGTGATGTTTTTGGCATTATGAAGTTTACCTGTCATTTTTTCTGTCATTTTCCCTAAAAATTTTGATTTTTAATGAAAATGCTAATAAATAAATAAATAAATAAACGAATAAAGACTTTTTGACCCCATAATATGAAAATTTATAATATAGTAACCGTCATATGAAGTTTTGTTTCTATAATTTCTTATTATGGAGTCAAAATGTCTTTATTAGTTTTATATAACATTATTATTTGCTTCTATAATTCTCTTGTCAAAAAAAATCAAGTTTTTATATTTTTATTATTATCTTTTTTTTTTAATAATCAATCCAAAGTTCCATTACAAAAACATAAGTTTACCAAAAATATACTTTTTCTTAGTTTCGCTTAAAATTTAAAATATTCAAAAGGATTATTTATCCTAACTTTTTTTAATAAAATGATTAAATATATTAATAAGACGTTAGTTCAACATAGAAGGATTACAAAATATAGATCTTATAAGACAACTTCACACACTAAACACCAATTAAAAAGTAAAGTACATAAGAGTGAGCTTAAGAACATTAGACATCACTACAATCACCCTAACTAATCTAATTAAAATGAAACAAAAATCATGGACCAACAGTAAGATAAAAACCATGTCAAGCCACAAACACAACATTGATGATCCATCATCAAGACATAAACAAGTGGGATATCTTTTGAAAAATCTTCATACTGAAATGTCACATCAAGAAAGATTCATCAACAAAAGTTGATGAAGAGGCTTATGTCACTAACTTCACTCTGGAAAGAAGAAAAATGGATATCTACACAAATTATCCTCTTTTAGTTATCCTAAAATTAAAAATCACGCAATGTTTCTCTTAAAGAGTATTTTTATTTTGTTTTAATAAAAACTAAAATCTTACTCATAAATCAAAATAGTAGAGATTAGCATTCTTCATCAAGATCCACCCTTTGAAAGGAAGGTAGAGATTGATTAATGATACAAAAACTAGCTTCCATCTTATCAGAAGCTTTTGCCAAATGATCAACAGCCAGTAGAAAGATTATTTTAGAGGATTTATTGTACTCCTTATGAATACTCTTCGTAACATCATCAACTATGTCCTAAAAGGGTGGTCACAATGACAACTCCTAACATACCATCTCCATTTAACTTACATGAACTTAAACATATGTGGATAGAAAATAATTTAAATAAGTCTCATCAAAATTATAAATAAATCTTGTTGGGTAATTTTGTTTGGTGATAACCAAACTAGCAGAAAGATTATTTTAGAGGATTTATTGCACTTCCTATGACAAAAAGATCAAGTCAAAGAGATATAAAGAGAAAAGTATATCATCTCATGTAAATAGATTTTAATTCTGACTTGCAATTAAAACATCAACTACACTACTTAACACATCAATCAATCTCTGTATTTTTTTGGTTTTTGCCAAAAGAAGTATTCATTCATTCAAACAACAAAGGTGATGTTTGGATTGCCGTTACAAATGTTAAAAGGCCCTAGGAAATTGTGAAACTAAGGTTTGCAACTGAACTGGAGATGAATGGTTGTTTGGCTGGGACAATTGACCCAACCAACTTTTAAGGCAAACGGTAAAAGTTTCAACACTGAGCATGAGGTACTTTTGGAGCATTTGAAACTAGGATCTATCGTTATTGGAGCATTAATTAGATCATAAAAATATGACCTACCAGTTTTAACCCTCCCTGCATTTCCCCTCCCCCGAATCCACCTTCACATTTGGGTCACTCCCTCCCTTAGAGCTCATTGCAGTCGCCAGGCATTCCATCTTCACCGTCATTGGCTGCTCTCCCTCCCTCCCTCTTGCTGGCACTTCTCTGTCTTTGACTGTCATCGGTGCTTCTCCCTCCTTCACTCTCTCCATTTTCTCCCACATGACTGAGCCTTCTCCCCTGCTCTTCTCCCTCACACTCTCCCATTGTCTTCTTCCATTTCAAGTGGTCCTCCGGTTGTTCGACCGAGCTTGTAATTTTCATTTGCTGTTGGATGTGCCAGGGATCAGCCAAAGTCGATTTGTTACATCGGTGTGGTCTTCTCCCAGATCTTCATTTCATCCTCAGTGAGTTGGTTTCACCGGGTCATTAAGCTTCACCGTCCTTCATCAATGTGTAGCTGTGCTTCCTATAGATCCGACCATCTTAACTCCATTTGATTTCTACTTCACTCGATTTACCGTGGCAGCCTCAACTCATAAGCAAGTCTTCAACTCGCAGCTTGAACTCCACTTCTCTGTCCATCACTCTCTTTGCTTGGGGCTATTTGAAGGTCTTCAACTCGCAGCTTCAACTTGCAGGTAAGGTCATGTGTGTGTGATACATATATATATACACATATATATATTTGAGATAGACTGAGATTTGGTACAGAAATTCTTGCCATGTTTGAGTTCTATTGTTATTCTCTTTTTCTTTTAGATATATTGTCAAAGCAGAGGGCAAGTTTTGTGCCTCTTGATTGCTACTGCTTCTGTCCGTTTAGCTTCACTCTTCTTCGAATTCTGTATTCCTCTGATAGCGGTTTGTGGTTTTAATTCTCTTGTTGTATCTGATGAATTTGCTAATTTTTGTGCCCTTGTCTAATTGATGCTCATGGGTCAATATTTCCATGGATGAGATGAGTTTGTTTGTGGTATTATTAATGGAGTTGATTTGCTGCAGATTAGTGTGGTCTTCTTTTAGATCTTCATCCTTAGTGAGTTGCTTTTCCAGATCTGTTGAGCTTCACTATCCTTCATCGATGTGCTTCTCATAGATCCGGCCATCTCTACTCCCTTTGACTTTTACTTCACTAGATTTACCATTGCAAGCTCAACCCACAGGCAAGTTTTCTTCAACTCACAGCTTCAAGTTGGCGCTACTACTTCTCTT